>NC_047651.1:10948857-11050028 GCF_902201215.1 Prunus dulcis
GCCTTCTCACTTCCTTGATCAAGCCTGATAGGACACTTTAGTGCTTCTGAATACACCTTGCTTTCCATCAAAAGAGATGCAAGCCTGGCCTCCACTCGCTGTCGAAGGAAAGTTCTCTTCTCAGGGAAATCTGAAGATCAGATTTGCTGGAATGAAGAAATCTGAAAATCAAAGAAATTTAAAATGAAGGAAATTAATGTTCTGGAATATGTAAATTTTCTTTTTTGGATGACAGATTTAAAAAAAATAAGAGTATAAAAACAACGACTGTTTTTGTATTACTGTTGACGTTTTTCGTCGTCTTAAGTAAGACTAAGACGACGTAATATATTTGTTGAGCGACGTTGATTTGTTTTTTAAGCGTCGTTAGGTATAATATAACCGTCGTTGAAAATTGTCTCTCTGATTGCAAATTTGCAACGACGTTAGGTATAATATTTGTAGATACACAAAAGCACACACATCATCAACTTCTAAAAAATTGTCTCTCTGATTGCAAATCTGTGTCATCTATTAAGATTATGATGTGGAACAGAGTTCCATCTGGTAAGATTTCGTAACCCTTGGGATCTCAGAAAAATCTGGTTATGTCGGCGGTTTTCTATATAAACCGTCGTGGTTATTTCAATTCTTGTCATTAAGTAGATCTACCGGCGTAGGATAAGAAAATCAAAGAAAAAAATTGTTAACAAAAATTCTTATTAAGACGACGGTTTAAATTAAATGTACGACGTATAAAATGAATAAATACGACGTTAAATTTTATAGTACGATTTAAAGATAACGTCGTAGAACTATACGAGAATGGCGTCGATATATTTATATTTTCCGTCGTTGTAAATTAATTTAATACGGCGATATTTTGTATTTTAAAACCGTGGATTTGTTTGTAATTATACGGCGTCTTATACGAAAACCTCGTCGTTTTATTTTATGAGTAAAAACGGCGGCTTTTATTGAAATCGTCGTCTTTACTTTCTACGTCGGTCGATTCATAACTTCTGCCGTTCTTTGTTGGCTTTGATTTTACTCTGCGGAAATCTGTTTCAAATAGGCGTCGGTTGTTTAATTAGGTACGTCGTTGTTTTTGAACAGCCATTTGAATCTCCATTTTTAGTTGTCTAAGGTGGTATTACACGACGGTGTTTTTAGAACCGTCGTCTTTTTAAAAACCACGACGGTTTTCACTTAGACCGTCGTTGTTTTCTGGTCGTCTTTTTCACTTTTTGTAGTAGTGGCAATACCTTTGAGATGGATGCAGTTACAAATCCCGGCAAGTACCTCAGCCTTCCTACCATATGGGGAAGGACCAAAACGGAAGCTCTTGCTTACATAAAGGAGAGAATCATGAAGAAGATTGGGGGCTGGAAGCATAATATGTTATCACAAGCGGGCCGAGAGGTCTTAATCAGGGCAATGGCCTAAGCGATTCCGACATATGCAATGAATGTCTTCAAATTCCCTACTGCAACATGCAAGGAAATTAACCTTTTTTTAGCTCGTTTCTGGTGGGACCATAGTGAGAAGGATGCCAAGACTCATTGGGTCAGCTAGAAGTTTTTGGGTTTGTCTAAATTAGAGGGTGGAATGGGTTTAGAAGTATCCAGGATTTTAATGTTGCCCTTTTAGCAAAATAAAGCTGGAGAATCCTCCACAAACCTGATACTTTGTGGGTCCAAGTTTTGAGAGGAAGATACTTCCCTGATGGTAATTTCTTGGAGGCCAGGAAAAGGGGGAGATCCTCATGGGCATGGGCTAGCATCATGGAGGGGCGTGATGCAATCAAGCAGGGACTCCAATGGCAAATAACAAGTGGCTCGCAAACAAAACTCTGGAAAGACCGTTGGATTCCTAGTCTTCCTGGGACTCTTGAGGGAGACAATAGCAAGGGCCACTTGGATGACGCTTTAGAGCATCTCCAACCTATGTGTCAAAAGTGCTACATAGACATTCAACGGCAAGAAATAATATCTCACATCACTCCAACCGATGTGTCAAAACTGATGTGTAATGAAGGCTGGAGGTTGAGATGTTATTTTTGACATCTCAAAAGAAAGATGTCAAATGAATATTTTATTAATTTTTCTTTTCTTTTCTTTTTAATTAAAAATAAATCAACACTAAAATGTAATAAAATAATAATTTAATTTGACATATCGGGTGGAGTGTAAAGCTGTGTAAGATGTGAAATTGCCACATCAGCAATCAAATTTAAACTTGATGTTTGGTATTTGACATCTCCCTTGAAGATGCTCTTAGTTGGGTCTATCATTGATCATGAAACAGGTACTTGGAATTTGGATTCAATCCGCCACATGATTTCTGATGATGGGGAAATTTCTATCCTGAGAACACCCATTGGTCAAGGGGAGGACATAGACCGCTTAATTTGGCCATATGAGAAAAGTGGCAGGTATACTGTTAAATCTGGCTATCATTGGGTGCATCACAAAAACCAAGCATTTAACCATCAACATCCTTCAACCTCCATTGCAATTACGAAGGATATCTGGAAAGCTTTACGGAAGACTCAAACCCCCCCAAACATCCGTAATTTCATGTGGAGGATCTTTAGAAATAGCCTCGCAACCAATGACAACCTGTGCAAAAGAAGAATAAGACAATCCCCCATTTGCCCCATCTGTAAGTCGCATGAGGAGACACTTAAGCATATTTTGCTTCTATGTCCTTGGGTTAAAAGTGTATGGTTTAGGGGCTGCCTAACTTACAGAGTCAACCCTCAGGAAGTCACCAATATTGGCCAATGGTTCTCCAATATTCTCAAGATCTATGCAAAAAGCAAGGATGAGTTAAGGTAGGTCATAACACAGATTGCTTTCACCTGGTGGAACATATGGAAAACCCGGTGTAATGCTGTATTTAAGCACCAAAGACCATCCCTAGAAGCAACAATTTATGCTACTTCAATTGGTGTAACTAGTTTCCTTGCTACCCAAACGACCCATACCCACAACAACATTCTGAGTTTGAACAACCATCAAACTACTCCATCTGTCTGGTCACCCCCATATGGAAATACCATCAAAATCAACGTGGATGCTGCATGGAACCAGAGAAATGGCAAGGCCAGACTTGGAATTATAATTAGAGACTCCCAATGCAAGTTCATCACCACAAAGATAGTTCAAATCATCACAAGTTCTGTTTTGGAAGCCGAGGCTTATGCACTTCTTTGGGGATGCATGTTTGCTTAGGAGAGGGGGAAAATACATGTAATTCTTGAATCGGATTCAAGGTCTGTGACTCAATGTTTAAATGGTAATATTGCCATAGGGGCTTGGACATTGTATCCCATCCTGAGCAAGTTCAAGGAGCAACTTTCCAACTTTTTAAACTGTCATTGCTCTTGGATTTCTCGTTCAGCGAATGAAGCGGCCAATCTTTTGGCAACGCTAGCATAGTAAAGGATGCCCACGGAAGTGTGGGTCATTAGACCCCCATTTTTCTTACCCATGTTCTAAACAAAGATGGTCTCCCCTACCCTCCAAGTATTTATAGCTCCATATTTCCAGTTGGAAAGAATGGATGCGTGTTAGGCTCTACCTACGTCCTTGCTCATGTAACTCATTTAGCTGTTTTATATTTGGCACTAGCAGTGTTTTGCTTTTGGCCCCTTTTAAATTTGGTTGGTTTCTAACCTTAGGCACCATGTTGTTTCCCTTTGTGGCTGGGCCCTCTTGATCTGTTGCTTTGTAGCGGTTTCTTTGCCGTCTATTAAATGCAACACTTCAGTTCAAAAAAACCCATGTGAAATACTGTAACTCCTTTGTAACAATTACTTCAATCAATACAATACAACAATTATCTCAAAGGTCTCTCTATTTTGCATTCACTCTAACAATTCCCAACCATTAACACAAACACCAAGGCTTCCATTATTCCATTTCATCATCATCATCATCATCATCATCATCACCATCATCAATACCAATTTTGTCTTCCTCCCTATAAGGGGTGAATAGGAGGAGGAAGACGAAGGGAGATGAGTGGCAATCATGGCAGGTAGTGTGGAGATGGGTGGCGGTCATGACAGGTTTTGGAGATTAAGGTTGTTGCGTTCGAAGGGGTGGCTGTTGGGAATCAGAAGATAAAAAATTAAGAATAAGCCCATCTGTAAACAAAATTAATTTATGTTTTAAAGTAAATACATGACAATAATTGAATGGGAGTATCACACACTGACGTGGTAGATCTGTATCATTTTATAATTTCTTCATCTCCGAGACAAGCTCCAGCGTGCAGCAATTTAAGAAAGAAGTATAGATGTAGTCATATGCGTATGAGAGAATAAGGGAGATTTGATAGTGGTAGTAATATGCCCATGATTGTTTTCCATTTTTTGTTTTTATTTGACAGATTAAATTGATAAAAGAGCATCTTCCTCGGAGATGTCAAATGCAAGATCTAGTTTCAGTAGTAGTTTGACATATTGTAAAAATGTTAACTCCACTCTCCTATATGATCAAATAAAATTTTAAAGCTTAAATGTCAAAATGGTCCATGTATTTTACCCTATCGGCCAATTTAGTCCTTGTGATATCAATTTGGTTAATTTGATTCTTGTGTTTATTTCCGTTAGTCAATGTGCAAGGGCAATGCCATGGCCCTGGGGCTCGCCCCGCTGCCCCACCCCTCCCCCCCCTCTCTCCCAATTTTTTTTTTTCAATCTCTTGTAATATATTATAAAATATATGATATAGCAATACAATTACTGCAATTAGATTAGTGCTAGCCTTCTCAGTTGAAGATGAAAAAACTACGTGGAAGTGATTTTGAAATTTTGACCCCTCCATGTTAAGAATCCTAACTCCACCACTGTCAATGTGGTCCTTCCTTTGCAAAATCTACTGCCTTTTGTTTTGTTTTTTCGCAAAGTCTGCTGTCTTCTTTTCTTTATTTGTTGTCTGTAGCAAAAGATTTTGGAAGAAGGAAAAAAAAAAAAATTTATATGGCTCACCATCAACTACAACACATTAGAGACATATTATTTTCTCAAGTTTACTTGTATTCTCTTTCAAGAACGGAACAATACATTAACCAAATTATATTGTTCTTGTGTTTACAACTAATAAATATGTGAAACATAATTATTTATGTTTTTGCACTTTGCATTTTTGAAGTTTATTTGGTTGATGCCAAGAAATTTTAACGGATTCAAACAACAAAGGTAAAAATATCATTAGATTTTAAGCTAAAGAGTTTAGCTAATTCACTCACCGAAAAATTCCTGATTCCGCCCTTGAACTCCACCTAAACCACAACCACTTCTCTGCAGCAAAAATCTGGGACATTCATGTGAACACCACTTATAGTGCAATTTCTGTAGCCGTCTCGAATCCTCGTCATCTTCGCACCGATACCACCCTCGAACTCGATTGTCCCAACATGACTTGCGCTTTGCTTCCTCTGGGCGTTGGTCAATCCAAGTCGACCATACACGCTGGAGTGAGCTGGTGGATCCCGGAGGTGGTCTTCTTGTGCTGAGCATGGTGGTTGGTTGAGAAGGAAAAAGATAATGTTGATGTAGTCATTGAGCGATTGGGATCACTTAAGTGTTTTTTGGCTGTCAATGAATCTGATAGGAGAGAGATGATGGTGGGAGCATGAAAAAAATCCAAGGCAGAAGAGAAATAAAATAGTAGGCGTTCGATTGACTCAAGAACATTTTTTTTGGCTACTAAAAAACGTTGGAAGAGTGGAGGTTGGGGTTTTAATTATTAAGTTCTTTATTATTTGAATAAGAATATTTGTAATCATTACAAATTTTTTAATTGATTTAATTTTTTTTTCAATTTTAACGGAATTTGGATGGAAGGATCATATTGACTAACAGATACAAACACAAAGATCAAATTGGCCAAATTGATAACACAAACCTATGCTTGAAAGAATATTAAAATAGTATTTAACAACAAGCTTTATAGGATGTCAAATTTGGCACTGCTCTTCTAGCCTTCAAATCTATGTAAAATTTGACTTATCAATTATAACAAATTTTCATTCAATTCTTGTTATTTCATGTTCATGTCACAATTTAATGTCTTCTTTGAAAATGCTCTAATAATTTCAATTTGTAAAATTTACCAACACTTTACTTTTTATGCTAAAATAATTAATAGTTTTCTTTCCTATGTCAACATTTTGTGGGATTAAAACCAAATATGCTATAGGCTTGTGCCTCAAATAGTTAAGAACATCAACTCTTAAGCTAGAGACTACGTATAACAAAAAAAGAAAACGTTGATAAAATAATTAGCATTTTACTCAAACAAGTTAATATGATGCGCAAATGCCATCGTCTCCAAGTCCATTAGATAATAAGAAATAATTTGGACTTTTTCTCTTTTTCTCTCTATAGGATATGGATGCAATTGGGGTCAAGTTTCATATGTATGGTTTGATTTTTTTGATTAATAAAGTTTCTCTCATGCATGCGAAGTTTTTGGGACATGCCATCCTATTTTTATATTTTTTTTTCTTCATAACATTGCATTAATTGAATTAAAGAGTTTGTTAAGTACAAATTATTAAAGTAGCAAATAAATTTATTCAAATTTCCAAATAAGTCAACAAACTTTAATTTGAAGAGTTTAGTTTGCTATTACTATTGAAGATGCTCGTATGAAAAGGTGTGAATTTACCATATTATCTTTATTTAATTAATAATTTCAATTCTTAATATTTGCATTAACTAAGGACATTTTCTGACATTTTGAATGTTTCACCATTCTCTACCTTTTGCGCTATATATAGAGAAATACAATAATACCGGATATCAATACAAATAGCATTTACAAAGGGTTAATAATACCAACACATAAGGGTCCAACGGCACATATAATAATCTTGGAAAATGCTGGCTTTTAGCAGCTTTCAGTTCTACGTTTTTAGCGATGACTTTATTATTATTTTTTATTATTACAAAAGTGAAAAACCTCTTGGGCGGTCCCAAGGAAGTCAAAATAAAAAGGAGTTCCAACAGATAAAGGCCATGCTTCCACAGGTGAGAAGGCGATAGGTTGTGTCCAAGCTTGGCCAAAGCATCTGCTAAAAAGTTGCCCTCCCTGGGAACATGGTGGAACTTAACTTCTTCACGAAAAGAACAGAGCTGCAACACGTCTTCAATAAACAGCTTTCGTCTACAATAAACATGGGCATTAAAATTTGTAGATCGATGAAAAGCAATTTACAGTAAAATTTTGACTGGTTATTTGCTAATGTAGCTAGCATACATACCTTCATTCATTGTGACATTCCTTAATACATCTCAGGGTAATGCAAGTTCAAATTTTCTGCATATATTTTAAATAAACAAAAGGATGCGAAACATCATAGTGATAAGACTTTATATCATTGTGCTTTGACCAAAAAAAAAAAAAAGACATAACATTGTGCTTATAGCTCTTAAAAATTACTAAAACAAGTCCTTCTCATTGTAAGAAATACGTGCAGACTTCGTCTGTGCTTTCAAGTAAAGTAAATCTCTCTCACTTACTTCTGCAGCGTTAACCATATTCCTCCAAGTTCTTTGAGACATGGGGAATTCAGTAATTCCATTTCTTGTCCTCTTTGGTTCTTTTGCATCAACCAAATCTCCATAATTCTTTAGAGAAATCATGCTGTCCGTACAACTATGGATTGCCATTTTACCTTTGAGTAGTACACACTTCATAGAAATACGTCTTAGATCCACAAAGAATGTAGTTGTACTGCAATCACTCTCGTCATTGAAAAATATGCCGTGCTCCCATTCGCCACACTTAGAAAGACTAGTAGGCTTCAAAGGTGCAAAAAGATCTTGTTTCAAATCGAATTTATAATTTAGCTCCCACGCTTTGTTATCGTAATTTTTCAATCCCCATATCTCAACAGATTTTCTTCCCCATATCTTCAGATGTCTATCTTCAAGTGAAGAAAGATTCACTAGTGCCAAAGATCCCTTGAAATTAAGCAAGTGAAGAAATTTCCAGAGATCTGGATTTTTACCCAAGGAGGCAGGAGGAGGTGTTAAATAGAACTCTTCCTTCTGAAAGTCAAAAGAAAGTATACGTACGGATGATCCGTCATCTCCATGGACCAACCAATGCATGTGTCCATGTGCATATGCGGACTTGTAGGTTGGAATGCAAGGAGGAACTGTAGGTAATTTCTGCCATGAGCTTGTACCCAATACAAGAACTTCGGCTGCCAAGTAATCTTTTTTATTGGTGGAAACACGAACAATCTTGAAGCTACATGTTATATTATCAAATCCCATGCCATACCAATCAACATCGCTGGGACTATTAGATGGAACTTGGACGTCACTTGCTGATGGGAGAATTAGAACTTCTCCCCTGAAAGGATTCACCAACAAGCATGACCTCCCATGCTCCAGATTAAGACCCCTAAAGCATGACCTTCCATGCTCGGGATTATGACCAGTAAAGCCAAACAAGTTGCAGAAAACAAATGCAGCTGAATAGAAACGTCGTCTGGATCCGAAATAGGAAACAATTGCCTGTTTGCTCTTTGTCAATAATTTTTTGCCGTTGTATTTCAATGGATACAACGTGTCATGTTGATGAAAAGGAGACTCATCAAGAACAACAAGTCGAGGAACTTCAGTGGTAGTAGTAGAACTAGTTAGAAAACGACGCCGCATGTGCATTGTCGCAAGAGAGGGGTCGTCAACCGTCTTTAAAAAGGCCTTAGATACACATCTCATGGAACAAATCGAATTGACGGGCAGTCTCCAAAGGATGTCGATAAGAATTTCCGGCGGTAGAGCGCCGATTGTTATTGAGTTTAGTTCTGGCTTCTCCATCTCGTTGTTGTAGTTTTTGTTTTTTCTTTTTTCATATGAAAAAATAAATTACAAGACAAAGCCCCTCGGGCATGAACCCGTTGCTGCAGTTGATGTCCTTATTTTCTTCAACAATGTAAGATATTATTCGTTAGTATAATTGTAGGGACTGGATATGATATGCTATATGTCTTCAATATTGCTCATCCGGCCTTCCCTACTTATATGCAAATACAAGTGTAGTCAAATAGACATCTCCCAAGATATATTTTCTGACAACTATATCTCCAAGTATTTTTATTCAATACGTCCTAATCCTTAATAAATGCATATTTCTCGTTGTCCCAATTTTTTCCATGATGTTTTTTTTGGACGCTTTCCTTGTGCAACACACAAATCGGTCAACACCGGATTCTTCTCCTCATAATTAGCTTTCTTGTAGCACAAGGATTTCAATCTCTATACAGAATATTTTCCTACCATAATTAGGCTTGACGTTTTCATATGAATATGTACTTTGTGTAATTGATAATACAAGGGAGTACATGGAATTCCCCAACTTTTTCTTAAATCAGAATATTGATTCAATATATACTTAGGGTTTGCTTCTTTTTCACGTGACGCCTCTTTGATTGGTCGTCAAATTTATTTGCTCCATGTTGAGGCCCAAAAATCCAAGGATTAGGCCCAGGTTTATTCTTAGCCCAATACAAATAAATTGATCGCCAAAGGAACACAATTGGGAAGTAAGAGAAAATTGTGGGACGCACCTACATAAGCCATGGACCATGCGTCACGCCAAGCAAGCATGCGCAAAAGGGCCAAAAATGCACTGGCTTTATAAATTCACGTTCACCAACCTATCCGATGCTCTTGGCCTGATAATAGCTTATTGCAGTACAATAAAATCCAAGCACAAGCATGTTAAATAAACAAGCGATGCCATGTAAAGAACCGATATTCTAATACCAAGCCGTGCTACAAGCTTAAGTAGGCCCAAGCCACATTATTACCCGGGGCTTGCTGAGAAGGTTGTGGTATGGACGGGAACAAGCAATCACAGGGTCCATTGAAAGTTCGAGGAATGAAAGTTTTAAGCCACTTAGGAGCATTAAAACTCAAGCCTATTCCTTGAGCCCAAACACATGGGTTAGCATGAGAGAGGGAGAAAATTAATCCAATGCCCTAGGAGAATATCTAGTCTGCTGCAACATTTAGATAAACCCACATTAGTAAAATGCCCAAAGTAAAACAAGTAGGCTATTTACAGCAGCTTGATGAAAACCCATTAGACGTTGGAAATAATATGCTAATAACCCAATACTGTACACACAAGCCCAGCCTAGCGCCTTTTAAAAATCTAGGATCATCTACCCTTGTCAGAACTCCAAGATGGTCAACGAGGAGCCATGGCAGGGACCAAAGGAAATCCATGTATGTAAGAGGAGTACCCATTGGATAAATGACTCTACCCATTCTCTTTTCCTCTGTAAAGCTCTATTTTGAAAACCAAGAAGGAAAGCAGTTGGCGCCTCACCCCCATGGGGAGGTCCAGCCACACGAAAAACCTTGGAACCCCAAAGAACCTGCAACCCAGAATCTCTGGTTAAGGAAATTTCACCAAAAAGGGGGAATGAAGAGAAGTAAAGGAAAAGTGGGAATGGATGATCGATGGAATTAGGGTTCTTTGTGCATATAAAAGGGAGCTTCCTCTACCCAGTAAGAGGCATCATCTAGAGCCTGTCCGAGCTTTGTCAAGCAACTGGGAATTTACTCAAGCCACCCAATGTTCTTCTTCTGTTGTTTTCTTCATTCCCTGAGATAATGTTTGGGCCAAAAATCTGCACACCCAGCCCAACGCTGAAAGCCCTGAATAGCGGAAACAAATCACAGTACTCAAGCAGTCAGGGCTTTGCCTTTAAAACAAGAATCAAAGGCCCAAAATCCAGGAAAGCCCAACCCAGAATTTGTCAAAAACACGACAACGACATTGGGCTTCGAAAATCACGAAAATCAGCCCATAACTCCAAAAAACCCAAATTGGGCTTGGCATGGTCAAGTAAAGAGAGATGGGCCCAAAAAGAAACAGAATCATGTGATCTCCTGACTTGGAAAAGTTAGCAATTTCAACTGGGATTGATAAGAAGTTAATAAGGGCAGGTATAAAAGAAGGACGTCTCTGAAAACTCTGCCACCGGAAGATCAAAACCCCTTTTATATATTTAGAGATATTGTTTCTGCTCCAAAGAAGGCACCATCTTTCAAGAGATACAAAGGTTATGTTTTCTAATAATAAGCAGGAAATAGGGAGTTGTTCAAACTGGAAAATCAAACTAACCATCACAGTTTTAGCTCTCACAAGGAGCAGTTAAATTGGAAGAAGGGTTAGGGTTTTGCTTTCAAGAAAAATAGGGAAGTGATTGACCTTGAAGCTGACTATTGAGAGCTTATCTACCAGAAGATCAAAACCTTTTTCTTTTCATTTAAAAATGAGAAGATCTTTTGAGAATTTTTGTCGCCCATTATTAAAAATAAAAAAATCAGGAACACCTCTCCAAAGCATCTCTTATAAATATAAGAGATGGTGAACAGAGAAGACACACAAAAAACCAATCAATCAACCAAAGACAAAAACTCAAAATGATCACTTGATCTCTGAGAATCTTCAAACAAACTGAAGCAACCAAAAGCTCAGTGAAGCCACAAGAAGGAAAATAGCTACAAATTGAGACTTCGAGTTTCAGACTTAGAAAAAGCCATTCAAAACGAGATTTCTCTCGTTACAAATTTGGTTCAGCAAAACCCAAAACAAGCAGAGTTCAAGTTTTTACAAATATGAAAACCTCAACAAATTTATGGAAAGCCCTGACCAAGCAGAACTTGATCTGGATCTTTCTTCCCACTAACCTTTGGTATCTTTCTTTGTTAGTTAGAACTTAATCCGGATATTCTCCAAGATGATGATTCTGAACAATAGGAGTGTCCACAGGTTTACAATCTAGCATTCCTGTGTCTGTCAACAAGTCTAAGACATATTTCCTTTGAGAGAGAAATATGCCTTGCTGCGATCGAGCCACCTCAATTCCCAAGAAATATTTGAGTCCACCTAGATCCTTCATCTCAAACTCCGTAGCCAGATAGTCTTGTAGCTGTGACATTTCCTATTTATCATTCCTAGTAATAATCATATCATCAACATAGATTATTAATGCTGTTACCTTCCCTTTTCGATGTTTCAAGAATAGAGTATGATTTGAGTTGCACTGTTTGAAACCATTGTTCTTCATTGCCATGGTGAACCGTCCAAACCATGCACGTGGTGACTGTTTCAATCCATACAATGCTTTTTGTAACCTGCAAACTGTTCCAGTCTGAGTAGTATTATATCCAGGAGGAATGTCCATGTACACCTCCTCCGTGAGTCACCATGTAGAAAAGTATTCTTTACATCAAACTGGTGTAGTGGCCAATCCAAATTAGCTGCAAGGGACAATAAGACTCTAACGGTGTTTAACTTTGCAATTGGAGCAAAGGTTTCTTCATAGTCTATACCATAGGTCTGTGTGTACCCTTTTGCCACAAGTCTTGTGTCGCTCGATAGATCCATCTGCATTGTGTTTTATAGTAAACACCCATCTACATCCGATAGTCTTTTTTTCTCGGGGTATAGTCTCCAATGTCCAAGTCTGATTTTTCTCAAGGGCTTTCATCTCCTCTTTTATAGCTTGGACCCACTAAGGATCTTTCAATGCTTCAGAGACCTTGGTTGGAATATGGATAGCAGACAACTAATGCACAAAAGCCTTGAGTGGTTCAGACAGCTTCTCAGTGGATACATGATTTGCAATTAGATACTTGGATGTCTTGCCAATATCAGGTGAATAACGGTTTGGTGGCTTCCCACGATTTTGCCTAAAAGGTAATTGATATCCAATAGTTTTATCATCTAAATGCACAAGTCTAGTAGGAGCAGTTACCTCAAGGATATTCTCAGGAGATTGCTCTGTTGGTACTGTTGAGTTAGAAGGGGGTCTTCATCTTGTTGTTCTGTAATGTCTGTAGGTGTGAGACTCGGATCAGAAATATCTTCGCATGGATCAGGTGGGTCAGGCAATTGATCGCTATGAATGGATGGTTGGTCTCTTTTCGACAGAGAGTAATCTCGTGCTCCAGACTCGAAATGATCAATCATTTCTATACAAAGAAGAATTTTTTTATTTCCAAAGTTGCTCCAATTCTGCTCTTCACTTCGTATCTCCGTTTGAAGTGTAGAATTGGATGATGGGTCATGGAAGAACAGCTCAGATTCTAGAAAGGTCACATCCAAAGTGACATAGGTTCGTTGAGTAGGAGGGTGATAACAGCGGTACCCTTTCTGATGAGTGGCATAACCCACAAAAACACAACGAAGCGCACATGGATCAAGTTTGCTACGTTGATTTTTGTGAAGATGAACGAAAGCCACACATCCAAAGATTCGGGGTGTGAGTACCAAAACAGAAGGCAGAGGTCTGTGTTGTGCAAGCACCTGTAAGGGAGTTTTAAAGGTCAGTGCACCAGAAGGCATGCGTTGATCAGATGAACTGCGGTGATAGCATCATCCCAGTGATGGCGAGGAACATGAGCTCCAATCAGAAGTGCTCAGGCGGTTTCAAGAAGATGTCGATTCTTTCGTTCAACAACACTATTTTGTTGTGGTGTCTGAGGACAAGTCGTCTCATGGATAATTCCATGTTGCTGGAAGTAAGTCTGAAAGTCATGATGGACAAATTCTCCACCGTTGTCTGAGCGAAGAATCAGGATTTGAGCATTAAACTGAGTTTTCATCTATTTGTGGAAGGACTAAAAACAGGAAAACACTTCATTTTTATTCTTCAGCAAATAAAGCCATGTCATCCGTGTACAATCATCAATGAATATGACAAACCATCGAACACCAGAAGGAGCAGTGATAGGAAAAGGTCCCCAGACATCAGAGTGAATTAACGTAAATGGAGTAGTACACTTGTTCGTACTCAACGGGTAGGGCACAAGGTAACTCTTGGCCAAAATACAAGTATCACATCTGAAGTCAGAGTCCTTGAAACCTGAGAATAAATCTGGTATAAGATGCTTCATATAACTAAAAGACGGATGTCCCAATCGACGGTGCCACAACCAGATTTGTTTTTGTTTGCTATCAAAGGGATGTGTCATGCTGTTAGCCATGCTGGGACTGAAGTCATCGACATAATATAGCCCCATCTCTTAGTACCACGACCAAGAATCTCCTTAGTGTGAATATCCTGAAGCAAACAAAAACTCGGGTAAATGAGTACACAACAATTCAATTGTTCAATAAGCTGACTAATATTGACAACGATTTAGTGGATAAAGATGGAACAAATAAAGTATTAGACAGTGTGAGAGAGGATGAGAGTGCAACAGTTCCAGCCCCTGTCACAGGATAAGTAACACTATTGGCATTTGCAATACAGGTTCGTCAAGGTTGTGTAGTATTCAGAAAATCATCAGGATCAAACGTCATATGATCAGTTGCACCGGAATCAATCTTATCAGAAGTATGGAATCCATAACCAGTACCATTACTGGTCATATTTGCATTATCCTCGATCTGTAAGAGTAGCCCACCAATTGGGGTAGCCATGCGATTTAAAACAAGTCTCACAAGTGTGTCTCGGATCACCACAATATGCGCAATCTAGTCCATGTATCGGGGTCGTTAGTCTAGAAGTCATAATCTGTGAAGCAGAAGATGCATAGGATACAGGTTGAGTAGGAGTTGGGATCGGAATCTGAGTCTGAGTTGGGGCCGGAGTCGGAGTCGAAATCGAGATCAGGGTCTGAATCAGAGACCAATTCGGGGTTAGGGTCATCATCGGAGTGGGGGGTCGGGGTCGTCATCGTCATAGTCGAGGTCGGGGTCGGGGTCGTCAAAAGAGGATCCTGATTCTGGATCGGGTTCGGGGTCAAAGTCTGCATCTGTAGGAGTGGAGCCATCTGGGCACTCAACTCAACGATGGTTAGTAGAGAATGAGCGAAGGAGTCGGTGGTGCTACCTCCATGAGGATTGAAAAAATCATCAACCCCCATAGCAGCGGCAGGGGTTTGAAACTAGAGTAAGCAATTCCAAGATCGCCGCTCTGATACCATGCTAAAATATGAAAACTATGAGAGAATATTTGTTTATGGGAATTTTCTGTGTATTCTTCTCCTTGTCGGAGGTCATTTTTATAATACAACGAAACCTGAATGGGCAAGTAAATAATAAATTCCTAAATCTATTTGCAGTAGGAAATCAAGAATTAAAGTAAATCAATTACAATTATAATAGGAATTCCTGGTGTGTAAGGAAAGTAAATCAATTTCCACAAGTCACGCCAACACTTCCACGCTCCGAATTTAGACCGGTAAAGCCAAACAAGTTGCAGAAAACAAAATCAGACGAATAACAACGCCGTTTGGATCCGAAATATGAAACAATTGCGTCTTTGCTCTTTTTCAATACGTTATGGCCGTCGTACTTCAATGCATACAACATGTCATATTCATCATAGGAAGACTCATTAAGAACAAGAAGTTGAGGAGTTGAACAAGTAGTTAAAAAACGACGCCGCATGTCCAGAGTGGCAGAAGAGAGGTCGTCAACCATCTTTAACAAGGCCTTAGATACACATCTCATGCAACAAATCGAATTTATGGGCAGTCTTGAAAGGATGTTGATAAGAATTGCAGGCGGTAGGGCATCGATCGTCATCAAGTTCAATTATGGCTTCTCCTTCTCGTTGTTCCAGTTGATGTGCCTCATTCTCTTCAACAAAGTATGTTATTAGTTGGAGTAGGGACTAGATATGCTATGATACATGTCTTCAATTGCTCACCCTGCCTTCCCTCCATATTTATATGCAAATACAAGTATAGTCAAATAGATATGTCCCAATTAGCAAAAAAAAATAAAATAGATATGTTCCAAGAAATATATATATTTTTTAGAACGATATCTCAGAAGATTTTAATTCAACGCGTGTGAACCCTAATAAATGCATATTTCTCATTTTGGAGGCCTAAATTGGGTTGGTTCGTGAGTAAATTATTTTTCTTTGTCAAAAACTTCAGGAAGAGTTATTATACACGCAAAGTATAAAAAAGCCTCGTCTTTTGAGTATGATTAATATGCGAATGAGAGAAGATTTGATTGTTTTTCATTTTTATATTATATTTATATTTCTTTTAATTTGATAGATTAATTTGATAAAGAGCATCTTCCTTGTAGATTTGAGGAGTTCAATTTGCTACTACTGTTGAAGTTGCTCGTAACCTATAATTTGTGGAAGGAAAACGAGTAAATTTTTTGAGAAATGCTTGCTTTTGCATAATTTTATACAAATACAATAATACCAGGATCCATACAATAACACTAAGTACAAAGGGTTAATAATACCAATACATATAATAATCTTGGAAAATGCTCGCTTTCGGTTACTGCGTTTTTAGCGATTACTTATTTAACCGCAGATACTTGCCTCTTTATTTTCGTTGATTTCTTATTCAAAAACTTTTTTATCCTTGCGCTGGGTTGTTAAGTAACATGGGCATTAAAATTTGTAGATTGATGAAAAGCAATTTACATTAAAATTTTGACTGGTTCTTTGCTAATGTAGCTAGCATACATACCTTCATTCATTGTGACATGCCTTAATACATCTCAGGGTAATTACAAGTTCAAAGTCTCTCCATAAATTTTATATAATAAAAAAACGCCAAACATCATAGGTGACAAGACTTCATATCATTGTGCTTTAACAAAAAGAAAAGAAAGAAGGAAAAAAAAAGAAAAAGACATCATTGTGCTTATAATTCTTAAAAATTACCACAAGTCATTCTCATCAACAGAAATACGTGCGGACTCTGTCTGTGTTTTCAAGTAAAACAATTTTCTCCCTCTTACTTTTGCAGCTTTAATCATATTCTTCCAAGTTCTTTGAGACAAGGGGAATTCAGTAATATCTTTTTTATTATTTTTTATTATTTTTGGTTCTTCTTCTGCTTCAACCAAATCTCCATAATTCTTTAGAGAAATCATGCTGTTCGTACAACTATAGATTGCCATATTACCTTCGAGGAGTACATACTTCATGGAAATATGTCTTAGATCCACAAAGAATGTATATGTACTGCAATCGCTCTCGTCATTGAAAAATATGCCGTGCTCCCATTCGCCACACTTAGAAAGACTAGTAGGATTCAAATCTGCAAAAAGATCATCTTTCGAATCTAATTTATAATTTAGCACCCACTCGTTATTATTGTAATTTTTCAATCCCCATATCTCAATAAATTTTATTTCCCATGTCTTCATATGTCTATCTTCTTGTGAAGAAACATTCACTAGGGCCAAATATCCCTTGAAATTAAGCACATGAAGAAATTTCCAGAGATTTGGCTTTTTCCCCAAGGAGGCAGGAGGAGGTGTTAAATAGAACTCTTCCTTCTGAAAGTTGAAAGAAAGTATACATACGGACGACCCGTCATCTCCATGGACCAACCAATGCATGTCTCCGTGTGCATATGCGGACTTGCAGGTTGGAAAGCAGGGAGGAACTGTGTGTAACTCCCGCCATGAGCTTGTCCCCAATACAAGAACTTCGGCCGCCAAGTAGTCTTTTTAATTGGTGGAAACACGAACAATCTTGAAGCTGTTGGTTATATTATCAAATCCCATGCCATACCAATCAACATCGCAGAGACTATTGGATGGAACTTGGACGTCACTCACTGAGGGGAGCATTAGAACTTCTCCTTTGAAAGGATTCACCAACAAGCATGACCTCTCCAGATTAAGACCAGTAAAGCATGACCTTCCAGTAAAGCCAAACAAGTTGCAGAAAACAAAAGCAGCAGAATAAAAATGCCGTCTGGATCCAAAATAGGAAACAATTGCCTGTTTGCTCTTTGTCAATAAGTCATGGCCATCATATTTCAATGGATACAACAAGGCATATCTAAGAAAGGGACGCTCATCAAGAAAAACAAGTCGAGGAACTTCAGTGGTAGTAGTAGAACACGTGGTTAGAAAATGATGCCGCATGTGCATTGTGGCAAGAAAGAGGTCATCAACCATCTTTAAAAAGGCCTTAGATACACATCTCATGCAACAAATCGAATTTACGGGTAGTCTCGATAGAATGTCGATAAGAATTTCCAGTGGTAGAGCGCCGATTGTCATCAAGTCCAGTTCTGGCTTCTCCGTCTCGTTGTTGCAGTTGATGCGCCTCATTTTCTTCAACAAAGTAGGTAAAATATTATTAGTTGAAGTATAATTGTCGGGACTGAATATGCTGTGCTAGATGTCTTCAATTGCTCATCCGGCCTTCCTAGTTATATGCAAACACAAGTATATAGTCAAATAGATATCTTCTAAGATTTTTTTTGACAGTGACGTCTCCCAAGATTTTATTTGACAACTGTATCTCCCAATATTTTTTTTTTCATTGTCCTAATTAATTACACTAGGCTTTATGGTTCCCAATTTTTTCCTTGATGTTTTTTTGGACGCTTTCCTTGTGCAACACACAAATCGGTCAACACCGGATTCTTCTCCTCATAATTAGCTTTCTTGTAGCACAAGGATTTCAATCTCTATATAGAATATTTTCCTACCATAATTAGGCTTGATGTATTCATATGAATGTGCATGTAATTCATTAATACAAGGGAGTACATGGTATTCCCCAACTTTTTCTTAACTTGTACACTTGATATAGCCTTTTGAAGTAACTGTATCCTTTGAATACGAATCAAGATCCTCTGCTTTGATTTGCAATTAAGGAAATGGTAAGTGTAAATTAAGAAAGAAAAAAGAAGAAGAAAGATTTGGAATTAAGAAAATGGTAATAAAATAATTAGCATTTTACTAAAACGATTTATATCATGACGCGCAAATGCCATGGTCTGCAATTTCATTAGATAATAATTACGAAAGAATTTGGACTTTTGCTTTCTATAGGATGGATGCAATTGGGGCCAAGTTTCATGTCTGGTTAACTATATCACAATTATTTCCTATTTCTTGGTATATACTATACCACAATTAAGAGAACTGATACTACTTTACATGTTAAGACAACTTGTATTGCCCTTCTGCAGTTCACTCATCGTCGGAACTGTCTTATTTTACGTCGTTCCTCGGTTGTGAGATGACGATCTTCACATGTCAACCTCTTCCGGATTGCAGCACTAGTACTGTTATTAGGATTATCCTCAACAACCTGCAGGAAAAGCTGAACAAATGAGAAGAAACATGGTGCAACTTTTTTCGTTTCAGATGGAAAAATATGGGTGCCATTTTACAGTGAGAGCAATTTAGAATTTGTTCCCAAGGTTCCTATTGCCAAAAATTACGCATGCACGTTATTTGCTGCATAAATTTATTTAATTTATTTAATAATTTGACTTCCAATTTCCTTGATGATAATTATCTGGCATTTTCTTCATGGCCACATAGCCTCCTTAGTCTAAAATTTATTTCCAACAAACGAAACCAAAAACATCACAAGAGAACATCATAGATCATTGATCGCAATCCATCATATTTTCAAGTTGCGTAAGCTTCAAATGAGAAGATATGTGACAAATGAGTATGTCAGAAATTCCTTTTTATAAGGCAAAAGAAGACAAGTATTAGATCTATTAAAACTTACTTTGTTTTAGTAGATAAGTTTTCTTTTTGTTCAATACGTCAGTTCAATCTAGGTAACTATGTCAGGTATTAAAATGAATAACTGGAGAGTGAAAGTTGAAAATTAATGTTGGGCAAATTTCTTCTTGGGAGATTCCTTACAAGATAAATGGCGGTCAACAGAGAACGACCGGTGTGGTGGTGGCAAATGACCCTCTAATGTCTAAGTCAGTAAAATGGTCTCGGAAGATGTAGATAATACTGAAAGGACGGAGATATTTCTCTGCAGGAGAGATAGGTGGCATGGGAGACAAGTAGGTAAGAGAGGTGGAGGCACCTTGGGCTGGCAGGGCATCAAGTGAGAGATATATATATATATATATATATATATATATATATATATATAAAGTAATTTTAGAGATTTTTCAGAGTTACCTTATTTGTCTTCGAACTTTAGCTTAAATATATTTTCCTTTCCTGTAACATTCCTTCTCCAATTAAGGAGGGAATAATTGACAATTATTCATCTCCAGATTAATTGAGTTGATGGAAGTTATAGAAGGAAATAAATAGATTGAGGGAATTTATGAAATTTATTTCTTCAACCTAAATAAGTAACACCCATATTAAATATATTATTAAATCAGAATATTAATTTAAATAATATATTCATAGAATTTGCTTCTTTTTCACGTGGTGGCGCCTCTCTTTGATGGGTCGTCAGATTTATTTGCTCCCGCACTAAAGCCTTCACATCTCCACCATTCTCTACTTTTTTTTCTTGGTGAGTAAAAAAATTTATTTCAATATCAGTACGGAGAAACAAAAAAAATATATATATGTATACAAGGCGAGAAAATTCCTCCCCTACCGCAGTTCTTTATTACGAATAAGATGAAAAACAATCCCAGCACTATCACATTTCCAAGATTTTGTTATATATAGATGATATGAACACCAACAAACTTCTATTTGAAGGGTTTGATTTGCTACCTCGTAACGAAAACGAGCAAAAAATTTCGGATATGCTTGCTTTTGTGCAATTTTATACAACTTAAGTACAGTAATCTCAGGGATCAAACAATAACACTAACCAGAAAGAGTTAATAATACCAATGCATAAGGGTCTAACGGCACACACGTAATAATAATCTTGAAAAATGCTTGCTTCTGCTGAACTTTCAGTTAATATGTTTTCAGCGATGACTTTCTTGAACCACAAATGCTTGCTTCAATTTCTTAGAATTATTGGTGTCAGAGTATGGATCACAATTGCCCCCTTTCCCCTGTATACGGTTTATCTTCTTCCCAGAGAAGAAGTAAGCTGGAATATTGACTTGTCAAATTGAAAGAGAGGCCAACGTTGCAAGAGTTTAATTACAAGTTCAAAATTTTCTTGACATATTTTATAAATAAAGGAATAGTAAAAACAAAAAACCAAAAATCCAAGCATCATAATCATTGTGCTTATAATTCTTAAAAATAAATGTCATTCCAATCCAAAGAAATAGATGCGGACTCCGTCTGTGTTTTCAAGTAACACAAATCTCTTCCACTTATTTCTGCAGCATTAATCTGATTTCTCCAAGTTTTTCGAGGCATGGGAAATTCAGTAATGCCTTGTTCTTCTTCAGCTTCAACCAAATCTCCACAATTATTTAGAGAAATCATGCTGCCGGTACAACTATGGACTATCAATTGACCCTTGAGTAGCACACACTCCATGGAACCATCTCCTAGATGCACAAAGAATATACAGTTATTGAAAGAACCCTCCTGGTTCAAATATATGCCATGATCCCATTCGCCGCACTTAGAAAAACTAGTAGGCTCCCAATGTATAGGAAGATCTTGTTTTGTATCTATTTTATATTTTAGCTCCCACTCTTTGTTATCGTAATTTTTCAATCCCCATACCTCAACACATTGTCTATATCCCCACATCTTCACATATTCATCTTCTGGTGAAGAAGCATACACCAAGGCCATAGATCCCCTAAAACTAATCAAGTGAAGGCATTTCCAGAGATCTGGGTCTTTCTCCAAGGGGGTGGGAAGAGGAGTCAAATAGAACTCTTCTTTTTTAAAGTCGAACGTGCAGAGGACGCGTAATCTCCATAGACCAACCAATGCATGTCTCCATGTGCATAAACGGACTTGTAGGTTGGAAAGCAAGGAGGAACCGTGGGCAACTCCCGCCATGAGCTCTTCCCCAATACAAGAACTTCGGCGGCCAAGTAGTCTTTTTTATTGGTGGAAACACGTACAATCTTGAAGCTGTTGGTTATATTATCAAATCCCATGCTGTACCAATCAACAGTGCAAAGACAATTGGCTGGAACTTGGACGTCACTTGCAGATGGGAGCATTAGAACTTCTCCCTTGAAAGGATTCACCAACAAGCATGACCTTCCATGGTTCGAAGACCTTCCACTCTTCGGATTAAGACCAGTAAAGCCAAACAAGTTGCAGAAAACAAAAGCAAACGAATAAAAACGCCGTTCGGATCCGAAATAGGAAACAATTGCGTCTTTACTCTTTGTCAATAAGTAGTGGCCGTCGTACGTCACTGGATACAACATGTCATATTTATCATAGGAAGACTCATTAAGAACAACAAGTTGAGGAGTAGAACAGGTAGTTAGAAAACGACGCCGCATGTGCAATGTGGAAAAAGAGAGGTCATCAACCATCTTTAACAGGGCCTTAGATACACATCTCATGCAACAAATCGAATTTACGGGCAATCTTGAAAGGATGTCAATAAGAATTTCAGGTGGTAGGGCGCGGATCATCATCAAGTTTAGTTCTGGCTTCTCCTTGGCGTTGTTGCAGTTGATGTGCTTCATTCTCTTCAACAAAGTATGTTGGCGTGACTTGTGGATATTGACTTACTTTCCTTACACACCAAGAATTCCTATTATAATTGTAATTGATTTACTTTAATTCATGATTTCTTACTGTAAATAGATTTAGGAATTTATTATTTACTTGCCCATTCAGGTTTCGTTGTATTATAAATATGACCTCCTACAAGGAGAAGAATACACAGAAAATTCCCACAAACAAATATTCTCTCATAGTTTTCATATTTTAGCATGGTATCAGAGCGGCGATCTTGGAATTGCTGACTCTAGTTTTAAATCCCCGCTGCTGCTATGGGGTTTGATGATTTTTTCAACCCTCATGGAGGTAGCACCACCGACTTCTTCTCTTATTCTCAACCAACCATCGTTGAGTTGAGTGCCCAGATGGCTCAGCTCCTACAGATGCAGACTTTGACCCTGAACCCGATCCAGAATCAGGATCCTCTTTTGACGACCCTGACCCCGACCCCGACCCCGACTATGACGACGACGACCCTTACTCCGAAGACAACCCCGACCCTGACTCCGAAGACAACCCCGACCCCGACTCCGATGATGACCCCGACCTCGACTTTGTCTCTGATTCAGACCTTGATCCCGAATTCGACTCCGACTCTGGCCCCAATTCAGGCTCAGATTCCGATCCAAATTCCTACTCAACCTGTATCTTATGCATCTTCTGCTGCATAGATTATGACTTCTCGACTAACGACCCCGACACATGGACCAGATTACGCATATTGTGGTGATCCGAGACACACTTGTGAGATGTTTTACATTGCCTAGCTACCCCGATTGGTGGGCTACTCTTACAGATTGAGGACAATGCAATATGGCCAGTAATGGTACTGGTTATGGATTCCATACTTCTGATAAGATTGATTCCAAGAGCTGGATAATTGATTCCGGTGCAACTGATCATATGACGTTTGATCTTGATGATTTTCTGAATACTACACAACCTCGACGAACCTGTATTGCAAATGCCAATGATGTTACTTATCCTGTGACAGGGGCTGGCACTGTTGCACTCTCATCCTCTCTCACACTGTCTAATACTTTATTTGTTTCATCTTTATCTACTAAATTGTTGTCAGTTAGTCAACTTACTGAACAATTGAATTGTTGTGTACTCATTTACCCGAGTTTTTGTTTGCTTCAGGATATTCACACTAAGGAGATTCTTGGTCGTGGTACTAAGAGATGGGGCTATATTATGTCGATGACTTCAGTCCCGGCATGGCTAACAGCGTGACACATCCCTTTGATAGCAAACAAAAGCAAATCTGGTTGTGGCACCGTCGATTGGGACATCCGTCTTTTAGTTATATGAAGCATCTTATACCAGATTTATTCTCAGGTTTCAAGGACTCCGACTTCACATGTGATACTTGTATTTTGGCCAAGAGTCACCGTGTGCCCTACCCGTTGAGTACGAACAAGTGTACTACTCCATTTACGTTAATTCACTCTGATGTCTGGGGACCTTCTCCTATCACTGCTCCTTCTGGTGTTCGATGGTTTGTCACATTCATCGATGATTGTACACGGATGACATGGCTTTATTTGCTGAAGAATAAAAACGAAGTGTTTTCCCATTTTCAGTCCTTCCACAAACAGATGAAAACTCAGTTTAATGCTCAAATCCAGATTCTTCGCTCAGACAATGGTGGAGAATTTGTCAATCATGACTTTCAGACTTACTTCCAACAACATGGAATTATCCATGAGACGACTTGTCCTCAGACACCGCAACAAAATGGTGTTGCTGAATGAAAAAATCGACATCTTCTTGAAACCGCCCGAGCACTTCTGATTGGTGCTCATGTTCCTCGCCATCACTGGGATGATGCTATTGTCACCGCAGTTCACCTGATCAACCGCATGCCTTCTGGTGTATTGACCTTTAAAACTCCCTTACAGGTGCTTGCGCAACACAGACCTCTGCCCTCTGTTTTGGTACTCACACCCCGAATCTTTGGATGTGTGGCTTTCGTTCATCTCCACAAAAATCAACGTAGCAAACTTGATCCATGTGCACTTCGTTGTGTTTTTGTGGGTTATGCCACTCATCAGAAAGGTTACCGCTGTTATCACCCTCCTACCCAACGAACCTATGTCACTTTGGATGTGACCTTTCTGGAATCTGAGCTGTTCTTCCATGACCCATCATCCAATTCTACACTTCAGGGGAGATACAAAGTGAAGAGCAGAATTGGAGCAACTTGGAAAATAAAGAAATTCTCCTTGTACAGAAATGATTGATCATCCCGAGTCTGGAGCACGAGATTACTCTCTGTCGAAAAGCGACCAATCGCCCATTCATAGCGATCAATTGCCTGACCCACCTGATCATGCGAAGATATTTCTGATCCGAGTCTCACACCTACAGACAATACAGAACAACAAGATGAAGACCCCCCTCTAACTCAACAGTACCAACAGACCAATCTCCTGAGAATATCCTTGAGGTAACTACTCCTACTAGACTTGTGCATTTAGATGATAAAACTATTGGATATCAATTACCTTTCAGGCAAAATCGTGGGAAGCCACCAAACCGTTATTCACCTGATATTGGCAAGACATCCAAGTATCCAATTGCAAATCATGTATCCACTGAGAAGCTGTCTGAACCACTCAAGGCTTTTGTGCATCAGTTGTCTGCTATCCATATTCCAACCAAGGTCTCTGAAGCATTGAAAGATCCTAAGTGGGTCCAAGCTATAAAAGAGGAGATGAAAGCTCTTGAGAAAAATCAGACTTGGACATTGGAGACTATACCCCGAGGAAAAAAGACTATCGGATGTAGATGGGTGTTTACTATAAAACACAATGCAGATGGATCTATCGAGCGATACAAGGCAAGACTTGTGGCAAAAGGGTACACACAGACCTATGGTATAGACTATGAAGAAACCTTTGCTCCAGTTGCAAAGTTAAACACCGTCAGAGTCTTATTGTCCCTTGCAGCTAATTTGGATTGGCCACTACACCAGTTTGATGTAAAGAATGCTTTTCTACATGGCGAACTCACGGAGGAGGTGTACATGGACATTCCTCCTGGATATAATACTACTCAGACTGGAACAGTTTGCAGGTTACGAAAAGCATTGTATGGATTGAAACAATCACCACGTGCATGGTTTGGACGGTTCACCATGGCAATGAAGAACAATGGTTTCAAACAGTGCAACTCAGATCATACTCTGTTCTTGAAACATCGAAAAGGGAAGGTAACAGCATTAATAATCTATGTTGATGATATGATTATTACTGGGAATGATAAACAGGAAATATCACAGCTACAAGACTATCTGGCTACGGAGTTTGAGATGAAGGATCTAGGTGGACTCAAGTATTTCTTGGGAATTGAGGTGGCTCGATCGCAGCAAGGCATATTTCTCTCTCAAAGGAAATATGTCTTGGACTTGTTGACAGACACAGGAATGCTAGATTGTAAACCTGCGGACACTCCTATTGTTCAGAATCATCATCTTGGAGAATATCCGGATCAAGTTCCAACTAACAAAGAAAGATACCAAAGGTTAGTGGGAAGATTGATCTATTTGTCACATACTCGACCAGACATTGCTTATGCGGTGAGCGTTGTCAGTCAATTTATGCACTCTCCAAGTGAAGACCATATGAATGCAGTTCTTCGGATACTTAGATATTTGAAGTCTGCACCTGGAAAAGGACTTATGTTCTCAAAGCATGGTCATCTAAATATTGATGGTTATTCAGATGCAGATTGGGCAGGTAATGTAACAGATAGAAAATCCACATCGGGTTACTTCACATTCGTGGGAGGTAATTTGGTGACATGGAGAAGCAAGAAACAGAATGTAGTAGCTTTATCCAGTGCAGAAGCCGAGTTCAGAGGCATGACTAAAGGGATTTGTGAACTTCTTTGGTTAAGAAAGTTGCTTACTGAACTTGGGTATAAACCTACATCCACAATGAATCTCTTTTGTGACAACAAGGCTGCTATAGCCATTGCACAGAATCCGGTTCAGCATGATCGTACTAAACATGTTGAGGTGGATCGACACTTCATCAAACAAAAGCTTGAGGCTAAAGTGTTTCAGTTTCCTTTTGTGAAATCCGAGGATCAATTGGCGGATATTTTGACAAAGGCTATTTCCAGTAAAGCATTCCACAATTCACTTGATCAGTTGGGCATTAGCGACATTTATGCACCAACGTGAGGGGGAGTGTTGGCGTGACTTGTTTGACTTACTTTCCTTACACACCGAGAATTCCTATTATAATTGTAATTGATTTACTTTAATTCCTAATTTCTTACTGTAAATAGATTTAGGAATTTATTATTTACTTGCCCATTCAGGTTTCGTTGTATTATAAATATGACCTCCTACAAGGAGAAGAATACACAAAATTCCCACAAACAAATATTCTCTCATAATTTTCATATTTTAGCAAGTATGTTATTAGCTGGAGTATAATTGCAGGGACTGGATATGCTATGCTATATGTCTTCAATTGCTCATCCTGCCTTCCATATTTATATGCAAATACAGTATAGTCAAATAGATATCTCCCAAGATTTTTTTTTTTTTTTTTTTTTTTTAAAGAACGTCCGAAGATTGTAATTCAACTCGTGATAACCCTAGTAAATGCATATTTCTCATTTTAATCTCTGTCCATATGTACAAAGATACTGAGTATTATATAATATTTTCCTGCCATAATTAGGCTTGATGTATTCATATAATTGGGGGAAAAGGGAAGACTAAACTGATTGGGGGAGATACTGACCAAAACACAAATTTAATTGGGGGAGATTTTGCGGACAAAAACAACAGGAAAGAGGGAGAGGTTGAAGAGAAAGGAATTAGAAAGAAAACAAAACCCCTAAACGATAGCAGGAGTCAAGGTTCAAATCGTTAAGTGTAATTAGAGTTTTTCTTTTCTTTTTAATTATGAAAAAATACCAATCTGTTGGATCAAATTTTAATGAGGTGGCACATGGAAAGACGAATTCAACTAGATCATAGAAGAGAGAATCTAAGCTGAGGACCCGGATTCGGTAGTAGTTTGACATATTGTAAATTTTTTAATGAGGTCGCTAAATAGTTAGTTCTCTTTCCTATGTCAACATTTTGTTCCTCAAATAGTTAAGAACACCAACTCTCAAATTCTAGATTATGTAATAACCCAAAAAATTTCGTTGAGAAAATAAGGAATTTAGACTTTATTGATTAATAAAGTTTCTCTCATGCGTCAAAGTTTTTGGGACATTCCTCATCAAATTCCACTAATGGTCAAATTATGATCTCTCTATTCTTAAATTGTTGCTGAAATAGGAACTTATATTTATTGATTGTTAACTATACCACAATTATTTCCTATTTCTTGGTATATACTATACCACAATTATTTCGTGCATGTCACCATGTAATGCTAGGGAACTGGTACAGTTACTACTTTACATGCTAAGACAATTTGTATTGCCCTTTCGCAGTTCACTCATCACCAGGACACGTTTCGAGAAACTGTCTTATTTTACGTCGTTCCTCGGTTGTAAGACGAGGATCTTCACCAGTCAACCTCTTCCGGATTGCAGCACTAGTACTGTTAGGATCATCCTCAATAACCTGCAGGAAAAGCTCAACAAATGAGAAGAAACATGTTGCAACTTTTTTTCGTTTCGGATGCAAAACATGGGTCCAATTAGAATCTGTTCACCAGGAGAAGCCAAGGTCCCTATTCCCAAAAATTATGCAGCACATTATTTGCTACATTCTTTTTTTATATAAATAATTTTAACTCCAGTTTCCATGATGATATATTGTTATATATACTTTTTTTTCCCCTCTTTTTCTTTAATAATTTACAAATTCAAGACTCGAAGCTGAACCTTACTTGAACATAATTGTTGACATGGCCATCCTTGTTGGGAGAGGTGAAAAGCTCGTATTTGTTATGCGTCCATGCACCATCAATAATGTACTTATATTCATATCGTCCTTCCTGCAACACGAGTTTATTTCAAGAAATTGATCAATACATGCAACATTCTATGTTTGAATCTTATGCAATCTTTTTCAAGTCAGCATGGCTTACTTAGAGATGGAATTATCTCCCTATTAATTGACATACATATTTAGACTTCACTAGAATGATAAGTTGATGATCCATGTTTAACCTGAGAAGGTCAAACATAAGCATACTTTTGATTCAGACAAATGCTTACCGGCAATTCCCTCTTGAGAATCCACGAACCCTGTTCCTTATTGAACTCTAAAGGAATACTCTGTACAAGCATCACAAGAGAACATCATTGATCGAAAAAGTCCATACTTCATATTTACGGGTAGCATAAGCTACAGATTAAAATCATAATTTGAAGCTATAGCAAGCATAGAAGTCTGCCTCTGAACTTAAGGTTGAAATAAAAAGATCGTTACCTGACCCCATCCAATATCGAGTCCAGAGATTTCCACTGTAGTGCAATTATGATTTCCCCAAGTTAACGTGACAAGCCTTTTTGTCATGCCTGTAAGCTTCAAATGAGAAGATACGAGACACATGAGTTTGTAATAAATTCCTTTTTATATGAGTCTGGCAAAAGAAGACAAATATTAGATCTATTAAAACTTCCTTCATTTTAGATAAGTTTCCTTCTAGTTCAATACGTAAGTTCATTCTAGGTAACTATGTCAGGTATTACAATGAATAACTAGAGTCAAAGTCGGAAATCTAAAGTATTCACATCTCCACCATTCTCTACTTTTCTTTTCTTGGTGAATAAGAAAATATATTTAGATATCGGTACGAAGAAACATAAAAGAAAAAAACAAGGGGGGAAATACCTCCCTTACTGCAGTTTTTATCACTAATGAGATGAAAAACATGCCCAGCACTGTCATAATTCCAACATTTTGTAACATATAGATGATCTGACCACCAACACTATCAAGACAAAAGACAAAAAGGAGCTGACAAAAGGAGAAAAAGAAAGCATGTTGAAGAACCTAAAACAGGAATATCTAGGCATAACTTTCTAAAAACATGCTCATGTGAGGAAAACTGTAGTAGCCAATTTCAGAATCCCATCCATTATGGCAGAATTTCAACAAACTGTATCAAGTAACAACATGCATCCCGAAACTGTTCTACTATATCATCATCTTTTCAAGTTGAAAATTTATACATGTGAGAAACCGGTAATGAGACTAGACTTTTTAAGAAACGATTCATATGAAATAACAGTAAAGGAAAAAAGAGGCTCACAATATCAGCAGTAGCATTTTTAATAGCATCCAGTTTTGGGCAGCACGATCGCTTGCTCTGCATTAAATTTAGAGTGAGATACTTATGAGACATTGCGAAGATCCATATTTATTTATGCATTACATTGGCCCACTTTCTCATTGCTTGAGATAGCTGTCATACCACTGATACAAACTTTCTTAATTTTTTTCTTCCGAAAAATAGCAATGTCATACAACTGCATAAAATTCATGATTGATTTTGAAACTTGACGTTCAAGGTTCTGCCATAGTTTCGTGAATCCAAAATTAAATTTCTAGCATACTTCTTTCTTCTCCTATTTTCTTTTTTGATAAATAACTTAAAACTTACATTTTCGCTAAATAAAATGCACATGGGCTAACAACATGATGATGTATTGATATATTGTGCATATCAGAATAGGTCAACGAAACAGAAAATTACCAACAGTACATTGACAGCATCTGTCAGCTTGTATCCCTGAACCCAGAACATGTAAGCCAACTGCCACCACAACAACATTTCAGAACAGTTTTGAAAAGAGAAACAACATACCAGATTGATCTGCATAAACAAGCATATGAAATGAAAGTAACTGCAAGCTGGAACTTAAATAAATTTGAAGTTGCGAGTTATGAGAACCCTCTCAACATTTCTCATTCGTTTCTCTTATAGTCAAGACTATTCTGACATCCATTTATCCATGTATACCTGTCTATTGTTGTTGGCTTCGTATGATTTGAATAATTTTCTACAAAATTTACATAACTCTTGACTGAGTACAATAGCATTTTACCAAATATTCGGAAATAAATCATTCATTGTCTGTTGGAAAACCATTGTGTGATATGGGCAAGAGAATGAGCCTAAATTGCATTCACTTTTGAATTATTTAAGTACACCAGAAAGCCATTAGACCAGCACAAAGATGTCGTAAAAAGATATAAGAGAAGCTGAGGTTCTCAGATGTGAACAAATGTCAATGCATTGACAAATATTTATAACACTAATCATAAATCAGCGTCAAGCTCATTGATATGGTTAAAGAAAAATATTCATACTTCAACAAGGCAGCAGCGACTTGCTATTCTTGTCCACCAAATTAAATGTCATATATATGTATATAGTTGCACTGCCTTACGATTACCTTGTACCAGTTGGTTGGGGAGACCCTAAACAAGTTTGTAATAATACACTTTAACATTATCTAGGTATTTATGACTCAAAGAGGTACATATAAATTGGTAAAAATAAGAGAGAATTTTTTTTGCAGGAAACAGAAAATGAAAAAGGAAATAATCATCAATAATTTTTATTATTTAAATTTGTAAAGACTGGCGAGACTGGCAGCAATCAGTCCAGAGATCTCAAGAAACTGTCAGCGCTATGGATCTTCTAATAGTAAAGCTAAATATTTAGCTGCAGAGCAACATGAGCAACTACAAAGACAATACACAAGCGGTCTCATGGGTACACTGCAGTAGAGGAATTAGCTTGGCAAATATCAATGTTATGCTTTTAACCAAAAATACTCCCTCATTTTTGGCTCACACATAGGTTAGTGTACTAAAAAGTATGTCATTTTCCCTTGTCCGTAGGTTAGTTACTACAATACATGATTTTCATTTGACTAAAAATACTCCCACATTTTAGGTTTACTTTACAAAAACGTTTCCCCTAGTTCCTGCATAACACAAGCACATAACACAAATTTGAGGGAGAGTTGAACTTCATGAGTTCCATAAGGTGTTTGCTCAAAATCTGGATAAAATACCATTAATTTTAAATACAAGGTTAACAATATACCGCAGCAGCAGGAGCTCTTCCAAGTCCAGCAGTGCAATGCACATAAGTGACACCTCCATTTCGGTTTATGGCCTTATATAATTTGCTAACGACAGCAGGGAGCCGGAGACGCAGATCATATGCATCAAAATCCCTGCAACATCAAACATTATAATGAAGCAAATTTATTGAATGTGTGCATACACAGACCCTCCCCAGAGGAATGACTTAGTAATTTAGTAATGGAAAAAAGAAAACTGTAAGTGAAAGTTTATAAGGTAGCTATTGAATTGCTCTCCAAACAGAGCAAAAAAAAGGGATGGTTTGATCATATTTTTGTTAAAATCAATGTCAAGATGGACAAGGAAATCACATAAGGGGAAATAGAAATCAAAGTTCACTGCTTCTACTTTTCAGTAATGACAAACAAACTCATGCTTCCATGTCAGAAATTCATTCTGGAAAAAAAATATATATCAACAACTAATTTTAAATAACTAACCTTATTTCAGCACGCAAGTGTTCAATGTCATCAAATGTTTTGGCATACTCTCGAATGGCACCAATGTCAACACTAAAATATCTGGAAGAACTGGTTAAGGAATTTACAGTTTAATTTTCTTCTAACTAAACTAAACTGTCACAGTCGTCTCAAATGACCAACACATTACAATTATCACCTCATGCCTAATGAAGTGAACCACCTCAATATTATTTTTATTTTTTTCCCCAGTAAAGCATTATAGTCTTGCAATAAATTGTCACAGTTGCTTGTAATATTTTTGCTCACAGTTGTCTCAAAAAACTCCAGGATACTCCAAATCTGAATCTTGTTGCAAGCAAAAAATAGTCTTCACTCCGATGCTTCGAAGCTTGTCAACATCTTTCGGAGTCTGGTGAGAAGTAAAATGAAACAATCAGACAAGGGAACTTTAATAATGGATAATATTTGTTCAAATGACTGGTTATGAAACAAAGATCACCTGTAGGCAAGACCCCACAATCAGATCTGGACGTATGAAGTTGTAGTTCATACCTAGCTCATGCCTATAGGTCAAGACTGCATCAAAATGTTATATAAGAGACTAGTGTGGTTAGCTGCAATCACAGAAACAAAGCAACATACAAAAAGAAATCAATCTATGTTCTAAACAATATGCGCCCTCTAATCCAGATTGCCAAAACAGTAAAATCATACACTCAATATATCGTTTCTCAGTATACTGAGCCAGGCATATAAAAAACCCATGCATGATTAACTTACCAGCACCCATGGCTTCGGTCATGTTAGTACTATACATCTCAGATTTTTCCTCTTCTGCCTCGGCACCACTAGTCTCAGCACTAGACGTGGAACCAGAAATTGCCTACAGAAAAACACATTTGAAATATTCAAATCACAACAAGCAGCAAGGGCGATAAAAGCTTACAAGTTACAATAAAACAATTCACTAAAAAATCTGACAACTGATCTAGCATGCACTCTGCTCATTGCCAATCCTTCCACAGCAAAACACATAGACCCACAGACACACACAAACATATTGACAGATAATTGGGCCACTTTCAGCCTTTTGTTATTATTATTATTATTATTATTATTATTATTATTATTATTATTATTATTATTATTATTTTGGTAAAATGCACGAGTTAAATCATTGCAAAATGTACATATAAATTCCCCACCATCGATTTGTAGTGATGAGCATAGTTCATAATGTACGATATCATGTACTATGGCATAACTAGGAGGAGCTACAAGTTTAGTCCAAATGCTGAAAGAGGGAAAGACAGCATGTGTGGGTTACTTTCTTAGTGCTTTCCATTATCAATTTACAATAGGAAAATGTATCCATTATCTACTTCTCTTAAACCATGACAAAGTACCAATTACTTTAGAAGCCTAAACTAGTAACAACAGACTGTTATTTACTGTGATTCATTCCAAATTATCTTCTGAGAAGCACCAAACTCTGAATGGGGAAAATGATACAGTTGGGTCAGCTCAACTACAAATGACAATAAGATACATATATACTTTACTACTTCCATCTTCCAGACTACAGAGTTGTGAATAACACAAAAGGAAAGAAAAACAAAATACCCAGAAACTAAACAACCCAATAAAGAAAATAGGTTTATAAGATCCACACATGAGCAATAATAAACAGTTGAAGCAAATACTCAGTCCAAAAATCACAGAATTCTTAAAATTCTTAATCTACCTTGACAGCCATACGTCGGGGCAGATCAGTGCTACTCATCATTCCCTGCATTTGAGTAAAACAAATTCGTAAAAAATAAAATTTGCAAAATATTTCACACAAACGAACACATTTTATATGTATTTATATGTAAGTACGTGTGTAATGGCGAAAGAGGAGTGAGTGTACCAGAGTTGTGATACAGAACGAAGGCTTTCTGGGATTGCATCTGAAGCTACGTAGAGGCAAAACAGAGGATCTGGAATTTGGAAAAATGAAAAAAGAAAATAATTAATTTGATTGATAAAGAAAATTGAGAATTGTTTTGAATTATGTGTTCGAAATTGGATTGGAAGTTGAAGGCAGACCCTGGAAGATTCTGAAGACAGTTCATCTCTGATCACAAGGATGAAAATATCTTTTCTTTAAATCTCACAGAGAGAGCTCAGTCTTGAATTGACGATATTTTATTGGCTTGGCTTATATAGACGTTTGCTCCCTCGGCATAAATTAAAAAGGAATGGCCTTTTTGAAGATTCTCGAAAATGCCACTTTTCTTTGATATGTTTGTTTATTACAAGTGGTGATTTGGTCATTTCTTTATCTTTTTTAATTGCGAACCGTAGATTTCATGTCTATCTTTTGCTAATCCGTTTAATTTGATACTAATTAATGTCATCTATTTCTTAATGCAAGTGGTGTAAGATTTACCCTTTTTTTCATATAAAAAAAACCAGCTTCACTTTAATGTTAAGCAGTTTAAGGTGTTTGGTTCAAATAAAATATCCCTACTATTTTAAAAACAGTGGCCTTTTAACAAAAGTAGCTTTTGGGTTACTTTTCAAAACTATTTTCAAAAGAAGCAAAGATGAGCCCTTAATGAATTTTTTTAATTCCCAAAATACAATCATTAATTTTTTAAAATTGGCATCTAATAAACGTTTCTACTCTAATAATCTTCTGTTGGAAGTTCGTCATGCTAAGAGGCCAATCTTGATCCATCCCCTCCTAACTTGTCGATGGATTAGGAGATAAGGAGAGGATTTTGGTGCTTTGGTTGGCTTTGCTCTGACGCTTATTGTTATGCCTTGTACAAAGAACTATGCGTGCATAGAAGGTTTTCTTTGACAGTTTTACATTGTGGTGGGATGCTCTTTGCTGGGCTTGAAGTTGTGCTTTGTTTTGTCTAGATTTGGGGCAGATAGCATTTAGTGCTTCTACTTGTTCTATTTCTGATGCTCACAACACGTTTTGGCAATGTACAAAGAACTATGCGAGCATAGAAGTGCATCTTTGACAATTTTACGTTGTGGTAGATTTTATTTGTTGAGCTTGTAGCTATGCTCTATGTTATTTTGTCTTTGGTCTTTGTTTTTTGAATTTCTTGTAGTCCAATGCATGCGTGGCCATCCTTTTTTTCCCCAGAGTTTCCCATGTGGTTTTACCTAGAAGGTTTTAATGAGGCTGTTTTTCTACGTGCAGGTTCTTGAAATATTAATGGAATTTCTCTTCTATAAAAAAAAATGACAACATCTCAACCTACACATCCAACTCCACCACCTCTACCACCACATCATCCTCCTTCTCTGCCACCATCACCACCACAAATAACCACCTCCACCACCACGCCACCACCGCTACCAACACCATTAGAGCAACTCCACCCCTTAGGGCAAAGTCTAAGGCAAGGGCAAGCAAGCGCAAGCAAGGGCTGACACTATTCACGTGAATAGTGTCAGCCTTGCCATTTGTGGTTCCACCCACAAGGGCAAAGTCTAGGGCAAGTCTAGGGCAATTACTATTCATTGTACTTTATTTCCTATTTTTTTATACTTTAAATCATTAATTTTGATAATCTTTTGTAATTAAATTTTCGGATAAGATTTTCGGATGTGAATCTCGGTTGCCACGTGTCTTATTCCAGATAAAATTTTCGGATATTCATTAATAAAAATTATAATCTCAGATTTCGATAAAATTTTCACCCTCTAAAATTGTGCCACGTGTCCCATGTCAGATAAGATTTTCAGATATTTTTAAAAAATTATAATCTCATATTTCAGATAAGATTTTCACCCTCTAAAATTGTGTCACGTGTCCCATGTCTGATAAGATTTTCAGATATTTTTTTACAAATAGTGATCTCAGATTTCAGATAAGATTTTCACCCTCTAAAATTGTGCCACGTGTCATCTCTATCTTCTGAATCCCTCTATATAACTACACCATCAACACCACTCCTCTCACACCATCTCTGATATATTCCTTCATTTCTCAGATTTTACAAAACACATTATACTCTCAATGTCAAACTTCAGGAGGGTGTTGGAGAGGCAACAGAAAGAATGGGAAGAAATCCGGCGTAGACGTGAGGAAGAAGATCGGGACGCGATGAAGAAGAGGAAGAAATGCTTGAAGTAGCGGCGGTGTGTATGATGAATCAATCAAGCCAACACCATCGTCGTCGTGCCCCGAATGTGGACAGACGCAGAGAGTCTCGGGGTAAGAATCTCTTGGAGGATTACTTTATCCCAAATTCGTTATATCATGCTCATAAGTTTCGAGAGAGATATAGAATGCAGCCACATTTGTTCCAAAAAATCATGCATGATATTTGTAATTACGACACATACTTCATTCAAAAGCATGATGCTGTTGGAGTTTTGGGTCTTATCCCGGAGCAAAAACTTACAGCTGCTTTGCGGATGCTTGCTTATGGGGCATCTGCAGAGCAGGTGGATGAGATTGCAAGGATGGGAAAATCTACTATCCTAGAGTGCTTGGTGAGATTCTGTGATGCAGTGAAAAATTTGTACACGAGGGAGTACCTTCGCAAACCCACTCCGAGGGACCTGCAAAGGCTTCTACAAAAAGGCGAGGCTCGAGGTTTCCCAGGAATGATCGGAAGCATCGATTGCATGCATTGGCAGTGGAAGAATTGTCCTACTGCGTGGCAAGGAGAGTATGGGAATCGGAAGGGCCAAAAAAGTATCATTTTGGAGGCCGTAGCTTCATTCGACACTTGGGTTTGGCATGCCTTTTTTGGGGTTGCCGGATCTCAGAATGACCTCAATGTCCTTGGTCAATCCCCGGTGTTCGACGAGGTATTGCGAGGTCATTCCCCTCAGGTCACATACCAAATCAACAATACCGTATACTCTGGTGCATACTACCTTGCCGACGGAATTTATCCTAGGTGGACGACATTCGTGAAAACAATTCCGAATCCCCAATCCGAGAAGGAAAGAAGCTTTGCTTCCTTTCAAGAAGGTTACAGGAAAGACGTGGAAAGGTGTTTCGGTATCTTGCAAGCTCGTTGGGCAATTATCAGGGGTGCTGCTCGGATGCTAGACGAGGAGGTGCTGAGGAGTATTATGATGACTTGCATCATCCTCCACAACATGATTGTGGAGGATGAGTATGACTACGATGCTCCAGAGGTGTTTGAACCCGATCCTATGAACACGGCGTTGACAAGAATATATGAAAGGCCGATGGGACCAAATGGACTACCATTGGAGCCCGAACCGTTACTTCAGGATGGTCGATTCAACAACCCCATGATTGATCGTTATCAAGAAATGCAATCTTCATATGTTCACGAAAGACGTCAAGTTGACTTGATCGAGCACTTGTGGCAGATGAAAGGCAATCACAATGGATGAAGGCTAGATTCGTGCTTTGTTTGGAATTATGCTTTGTTTTTAATTATGCTTTGTTTTTGTGTGTTGTGTTTTGTGGAATTATTGCGAGGTCTTTTTTATTATTATGCTTTTATGTATGGTTTGTTTTGTGTGTTGTTTGCAATAAATGAAGGTTTGTTTTTAATTAATCTTTGTGAGGAATGCTCAAATGTTTTTAATAAATAGTCCAATTATAGAATGCTTTTTTGATTGAATAAAAAAGAAACAATACAACAAATTAAAGGATAATACAACAATTTAAAAAAAAATACAACAATTATAAAAAAATACAACAATACAATCTAATGGTTTTCATCATTTAGCCAATCCGTATTGCTAGGTCCGTCGTCATGGAAAAGTTTTCTTCTCATCACATCCCTTCGTTTATGCTTCCAATAGGCCTTTGTTTCAGGAGACATATGGCTCGTATCCATGGCCATGATTTTCATCTCTCTTTCATCGTCGTCTTTTTCTTTTGCATGTTGCTTTTCAATTGCAAAGGCTTCCAATCGTGCCTTGTCCGCTTCATCTCTCCTCAAGTCTCTCTCCAATCTTAGAGAGTTGTTCTTAGCTATTTGCTCGAATATTTGAACACAATCAATGTTTGAAGTGGCCCCTCTCTTGGCCTTTGCCGCCTTTCTCCCAATAGGTCTCGGCGGACGTGGGAGTGGTGACTCCGTTTCCATTGGGGAGTCCAATGGCGAATCGGTTGATGGCGATTCGTGGAGCGGCGTCTCATGCAACACAACCGGGGGTGCGGTAGGAATAATTTTGAATCTGGAACAATCTTTGACAATTTCCCAACATTGGAAATGCACAAAACTTTTTTTCCCTTGCCCCGTGGCACCGAACCACATTTGTGCTTGTATGATCTATTCAAAATAAATAATTGGAAGTGCATTAAAAAAAATATACAATGCAAGAAATTATAAACTATTTTGAAATGCAAGAATAAAATTGATTATGTAAATAAATATAGACAAATTGAAAATGCAAAAACAAAAATAAAGATTATGCATGAAATTATAAACTATTTTGAAATGCAAGAATAAAATTGATTATGTAAATAAATAAAGCCAATTAGGAAATGCAAAAATAAAATAAACATTGTGCAACAAAAAATAAATAGAATATGCAATAAAAAAAAAGTTACATTAAATTGATTAAAATGGCAATTAAAAATATTTTACCTCATCGGAAAGATTCGCACCGCTCCGAATGTTCTCCTTTGCTTTTGTCAAGGCATTTCTCCATTTCCCTAACTCTTTGTTTAGAATTTTCCATCTACTAGACAAAGCCATTTCGGTCCGAATGGAACCCGATCTTTGACAAAATTCTCCATGAATTTTGCTCCACATATGATGGAACTTCATCTCATTGCCCGTGATAGGGTCATGACTAACGTTCACCCAAGACTCGCACAATGCAATATCTTCCTGGGTTGACCACGAGCCTCCGATTTCAACAGAAGATGCCATTTGTTTATTTTCTACAAATGGAAAGTAGTACAAAAATGTGAGTGGATAGTAAAAAATATTGGAAGGAGAAGAGTTTGTATGGAATTGGTGTGGAAAGTGGAAAATATGAGTAGAGAGTAAAAAATATTGGAAGGAGATGAGTTTGTATGGAGATTTGGTGTGGAAAATGAATTATGTGAGTGGAGAGTAGAAAATATTGTATGGAGAAGAAATTGTATGAAGATTTGGTGTTGAAAGTAGATAAAATGGTTAGGTATTTATAGGGAAAAAATACATACATTTTTGGTATTTTTTTAAAAAAAATTTCAGAATTTTTTCGAATTTTTTCTGATTTTTTAGGATTTTTTTTAAATTTTTTTGGCCAAAAAAATGAGAACCGTAGGATTTCTGGAAAAAAATCCAATCGGAGCCACCCGGTGCCAACACGTGGCAGGTTACCATTGGTGGTGACTTCAGCGCTCGTTGACGTCACCTGAACTCGGGCTCGAGCCCAGTCGATTTTTGCCCTTGGGCCTGCCCGGGCTCGTGGGACCCGCAGCTTGCCAGGGCTGCTTTGGCTGCGCTGGAGCTAGACTTGGGCTGATTTTGGCCTTTTGCCCGGGCCAAACCCGTGCCCTGTACATGCTCTTGCCACCACATCCTCCTCCTTCTCTGCCACCATCACCACCACAATCACCACTTCCTCCTCCACCTCTACCCACACCACCATCTATGCAACCACCACCACCACGTTGACAGTGCCACCACCACCACATCCTCCTCCTTCTCTGCAACCATCACCACCACAACCACCACCTCCTCCTCCACCTCCACCATCATCACAACGCCATCACCACCTCAACCTCGTCAACCTCCACCTCCACAACCGTCATCACCACCACCACTACCAACACATGATTAGCGCATAACACTTCAACATCATATGTAACAACCTGATCCTAAAGCAATATTTAATTATTAATTTATTCCAATAAAAGACCATTGTGCCCATAAAACATTTTATTAGGTTAAAAGTTGACTTTTTGACCAGAAAGGAATTTGGAATTTTTGATTTTGCTGTTGCGTAGAGCGCGACGAAACAAGTCTGTAGACACGTAGTGGGCTCAAATCCGAGTTGTATTGAGGGAGATATGATCAAAATACGTTGAGAGGCAAAATGGTAATTGGCCAGGTCAGATTTTAAAACCTCTCTCTCTCTCTCTCTCTCTCTCTCTCTCTCTCTCTCTCTTCTCTCTCTCTCTCTCTCTCTCTCTCTCTCTCTCTCTCTCTCTCTCTCTGTATTCCGGTCCCAAAATGACAGGCCCGCTTCCACCTTCCTATCTCAGCCCTTCGCCGCCACTGTCGTCAATCCAGGTCGTTGGAAAATCGAGGAAAGTAGCCGATTTTCGTTGGAATTTTTCGACTCTCGTTCTCTCTCCTCCGGCCACCAATCTTGCCGTGTGAGGTACGGTTTCTCGCTTATTTTTCATGCTCTAACTGATGGTTGGGTATGATTTGATTAATTTCTAGCCTAGGTGGTTCGATTTATAACTCAGAGTTTGGCCAGATTTCGGGTGGAGATTTCGGCCACCTCCGGCCATTTTTCAAGGTATGTTTAAGAACAAAAGTGGCTCCAATTGATGTCCTTAACCTAGGGTAGGAAGCTTGGCCCTTGATTTTGAGATTTTTCGGCGAGCGGTATCTCTTTGTTTACCCACGCGTTGTCGGTGCGTGTGGCAATGCATAAGCAGAGTGGGTGAGCTGTTCTGTCCTAAAATGATCTCCTAGTTTTCATGAGTGCGTAGGTGTACTCGGATTCCAATTTGGATATCGTTTAAGCGTCAAATGAATTTGGCCTATTGTGTGATTTTCGGGTTTCATATGTTCAAACCATTGGATCGAACTCGAATTCATGTATGTTGATCTAGGTAACACCAGGATCGTATAGGATTCGACGGATCGTAAAACAGAGTCCAGGATACTCCGAAAATGCCAACCCTATGGCTAGGTTTACAGTAACCATCAAATCATGCGATCGTGAGTAATCCGACAAATCGATGGAGGCTAAACTAACGGGACATGTGTCCTAGGAATATTGGAACCTTCAGGGACTCCAGGATTTGTGATAAGAGGTCATGGGCCGCGGGGTCCCCGTTGACCAAGTTTAGGCGGGTTGACCCCTCGATTAACCGTGAGTCTTCCAAGGCAGATATATCCCTTGAGAAGGGTTAGAACGACCATGTAAATGTGTCCTGATCGAGAATGAGTTATCTGAGTCGTGTTACGGATTGAGTATGGATAGTTATTTATAAATTGCTAAATCGTAGATATATATATATATATGTATATTGATTATAGTTGAGAATCAATTTATCAGAAAGTTGATATAAAGGTCAGGAAATAGATTGTGAAATAAAGGAAAATATTGATATAAGTTTGGGTTACAATTTTTCAAACTCACCACAAGGGTACCCCCTAGTTGCTTTGAACCGTGTGGTGTGAGGAATGCGGCTCAGGCTGACCAATAATCCCCTGAGGCCTGCGAGGATTGCAGCTCGGATGGAAGTAGTATCTCTGAGGCCTGCGAGGATTGTGGCTCAGATGGAAGTGGTATCTCCGAGGCCTGCGAGGATTGCGGCTCGGATGGAAGTGGTATCCCTGAGGCCTGCGAGGATTGTGGCTCGGATGGAAGTGGTATCTCTAAGGTCTGCGAGGATTGCCGCTCGAGTAGACTTGGTGTCTCCGAGGCCTACGAGGATGGAATTAATGGCATTAATGGAATTGACGGATCAGGAATGGGGGTACACCTAAGTGGAGAGGATTTCAGTTTTGAGATGTTCTTAAACTAAAATAGAGGGAGTTCAGTGTATGGCATATTTATATTCAGTATATGACTGATACAAGTATTGGGAAGTTACAAAGTATTGTTTTAGAGTCGTGAATATGATTGAGTACATCACGTACTTGAGGATTTAGTTTGATTTGTAAAACACATGGCAATATGATAAATGAATGAGATATTCAAGTACATTATTAAAGGGAAGAAATACGTGTGGCTTGATCCCTCAGTAAGGGTACGGAGGCAGCATAATGTTACAAGGTGCAGCCACGAGTTGGAGTGTTTTAGATTGTTAATGTACTATTGATATTCTGAAAGTTGAGATGAATCTTATTAGTAGAATATTCTTTTTGCTTTACCATCGTCTTTTTGCTTTACCGTCGTCTTTTTGCTTTTTTGTAGTAGTGAATGATTTATTCAGTTTGTTGAGGCCTGAGGTCAGAATGTTATGATGCTTGATTGTTTGGATATAATTTAACGCATGCCGGCAGATGGGTTATATGTATATACGCTTGTTTTACAGGTGAAATTTTTGGGAAATGTACAATTTACAGGGGAGGCTCTACCGAATTTTTGGCAGAAGTCGAACTTGAATTTCAATGAATTTTATTTAGTAAGGCAATTTGGTCATCTGTGCCCGGCACCCTCCAAGTGTCAGACACGCACATGGTTCAGCTTAGATTCCAAAACAGAATTTGGGTAGAATCCTGTCATCATATCTATTTTAGTCATTATTCATAGTTACAATAGTTTTATATTAAAATTTACCAAACAGTTTTGACATGGCTTTTTTTACTAACAATACTTTAAACATATTATTTACCAAACATGGAGCTCTTTTACTTTACAGCTAATTCTTTTCAAAGCACAGCATAAACAATTTTTTTTTAAGTGACAATAATCTCAAACCGGCCCTTAAAGTGGGGACTTATCTACCAATCGGTCTAGTGGAAAAGGGTCGTTACTGGCAGACCAGCGGTTTCAAGTTCGAACCCTCATGGCAACTTAGTAGTGTGTGCGTGCAAAAACCTCCATCCCTTGTAGTTTAAACTATCACTTCACTCATAAGTTGGGACTTATCCTAGCATTTGTAAGAGAAATGGTAATAGATCAAGAGCGCCAACCAGCTAATAATTTATTGATAATTTTGTCACAATTTTGAAAAAGATTTAAGTTGGATTTTTTCCTCTACAAACATTGGCGGACCAGAAATTTTTTAGCGGAGGTGCAAAATTGACTAGTATGAAAAATGGTTTTTCGGAATAATCATTTTCTCAAGATAATTTTTTGGCTGCTTTTATTCCTTACACTTCAAATAAGAAAACTTGATTTTATGGGATTTTAGTATGAAGTATATATTGACTTAATGAGCCATCATTTTTAGCCTAAATCATATGTTGTACTAAAACCGATTTTTCATATTTTGATTTGGTGGGAATTTGATTTTCTAGTATTTTTATTTGAATCCAAATGGAGGGTATTTCCTAATTTACTTTAATTTATTTTTATGTTACTCCATTTACTTAAATGTTGAAAATGGAAATAAGGTAATATGTACACCAATTGAGCAAATGGACAATTTGAAGCACCTACAATGGTTTTGCCGGCAAGGGAGGGTGCAATTGCACCTCCTTGCGCCTTAATGGGTCCGCCTCTGTCTACAAACATCAAAAAAGAAAAATATACCAATAGATAATTGATCAGACATATTCATGTTATAAATAAAAACTTAAAACTAGACTACTACATGAATCAAACCATCACACATACATCTCTAACAATTTGAACAATCATTGGATGAAATGCTAATAAATTTGATAGCGAAAGACAAGGGCTCATTTGGATAGCGAAAGACAAGGGCTCATTTGGATGAAATGCTAATAAATTTAAACAACCATCACACATACATCTCTAACTATTATAAGATGAAGTGATACGTAGGATGATCATGAGCATTTGTCATGTTCACAAGAATGAGTGATGACTAAGGGCTCATTTGGGAATGATTCTAGATAGGCCAATAATCATTTTTATGGAGAATCACTTCTTACTTAAGTGGATTTAAGTGATTTGATGGAGCACATGGGAGGTGCTTCTCCTCATAATCGCTTAAAAATCACTAAATGTGATTATATGGAGAAACACGTGGGAGGTGCTTCTCTCCATAAGTGATTATGGTCCTCCCACAATCACTCTCAAACAAACCCTAAGATAATTACAGCCGATGCACGTTGGCAACGAATCCCTAATGTACCATTTACAAGATAAAACCACAAGACCTTCTCCATTTCCTACGTGAGTCCTCTTGGGCTTCATGCTTTGTTGACCCGTGTGGGTTGTGACATCTAAAACAGGGTTTCTCTTTTGAGACACTTATGGGCTGTTTAGCCTGTCTAAGAAAATGAGTTAAAGCTAGTTTTTATTGTTTCGGTCTTAAAATTTTGAGTTTAGCACCTTGTTGGAGATGCTTTTAGAAATATAAATTTCCATTTTTACTTTGAATTTCTTTTCGCATGATTGGAAAAGGTTGTTAAAAGTTCAAATTGTAAATCACCCGTTTAATTAAGGCCCAAGGGAAACCAAAACCACTCGATAGTTGTTCGATTTTCATGCTCTTGCTAATTTGGGTCATTGGTATTCCCTGTCCAAATTGTGGGAGCATGAGGTGCCTTTATTTTGCTATTTCCCTTTCTATTTTGATCTCTTTAGGCCAGCTTGCCCAAGAACTTTTGGCTTGTAATGTTCTATTTCCACATTAAAATTTAAAATATATATATGCATTGAGTTAGAAGGATTTAAATTTCAAATCATACCTAAGGAATAAAGATAAGAGCATTAAACTCTTCATGCAAGACATGTTGATGATTTCAAGGGTGATAGGTGTGAATCCATTTGGAGGTTGTTGGATGTACTAATTTGGAAGTCGGTTGAGAATAAAATACTAAATGTGGTGTACAAGGAAACCTTATTAAAGTATCTTCAACCAATATGTCAAATTGCCACATGGATATAGAACGGCAAAAATGGGAGGTTAAAGTTGCTCTAACTGAGTAGTCAAATTCTACATAGATTTGAAGGGTGGAAGAGACATATCAAAAACAACATTTCAAAAAGCTGGATGTCAAATATTATTTTAATATTATTATTATTATTTTTTTTTAACTTTATGCATCATATGAGCCTCATTTACTTTTAAAAATATAATAAAATAATATGATATTTGGCATTTTGGGTGGAGTTAAAATTGTTCCAAAGTGTCAAATAACCACATAAGCCATAAAAAAATGAGTGTTGCTAAACAAACCCTAAAATTAAATGAGTACACCTTATGATCTAAGTACACCCTAATATTTAAATCAAATTATAAAATTAACTCAGTACACCCTATTTAACTACCGAAAATACCCATGGTACACCCTAATACACTCTCACACAACACATAACCCATTCATGAGTCCAATTTTACTGTTACCAAATGCCATGTGCCCGATGTGTTTCCCTTCTATTTTTTTGACATGTGGCAAACCACTTAACAACACTTAACCCTGTTAAATCGACCTCCCATCATCTCCCCCTACCCAGCCAACCCTATCTCCGACTTAAGCCTTCTCGCATCCAACCCAACCCTACCACCACCGCCCTTCTCTCTCTCTCTCTCTCTCTCTCTCTCTCTCTCTCTCTCTCTCTAACACAGCCCAACTCCACCCTTCCCCCGCTTATTGCCAGCCAACCCAGTCCAAAAAGCATAAGATTCTAATAAGCGTGTAATATCGTGTTGGAACCCATCTATCTAATTAAGAAGAAATAGGTTGTATTGGAGTTGTTGGAAGTTGGTGTTTATGGTGCAAACAACAACATAATTGTCATTAGATTCATCAGAGGGTGAGGGGCTAGAGTTATAGTGGGCAAGTGTAAGAGCCGTTTGGGAATATGCTCACTTGAAACCACCAACACCGTAGATGAACATCAAATGATTATTGTTTTGGGTGGGTTGAATGCATTAACCAAGTCTAATGGACGAACGCCACATACATATGGACTGATTCATTGCAAAAAATTTAGAGCAAATAAGATAATTTGGATGAGAGAGAGAGAGAGAGAGAGAGAGAGAGAGAGAGAGAGAGAGAGAGGGACGGTGGTGGTGGGGTTGGGTTGGATTCATAGCATTCAACGTCGCCTCCATCGAATATTAGGGTTGAATATGTTGAGTAAGGTGTAATTATTAAAATTACATTTGCTTCACAATTCAATATATCCTTTTTGGTCATTTTATATTAGGGTAAAGGGTTAATGACCTAAAGGTCCTCCAACTATTGCTCCAGTATCATTTTGGTCCACCAATTAAAATTTTCATTTGAAACGTCCTTAAACTTTTTATTTTGTAACAAGATGATCCATCCGTCAAAGTCTGTGTATTATTCTGTGAAATAGAGGGACAAAATCGTATTTTTAGGTCAATATCCTCCTCTAAAAGGGTTATTGATCCCAATGGTTCCCCAACTATTGCTCAAGTATCATTTTGGTCCACCAACTAAAATTTTCATTTGAATCATCCTTCAACTTTTTTTTTTTGGTATCAAGATGGTCCTATTATTAAAGTATGTCAATTTTATTGTTAAATTGAGGGGTAAAAATGTCTCTATTTATTAAAATAGTAATATATAATTAAAAATTAAAGGAAACTATTATAAAACTTAGAAAATTTTAAAAAATTGAATCTCACTAGTCACATGGCTCTTTTTTTCGTGAGACTGACCTAACAATTAATAATAATAAATTCTCTATTGTTTAAATTTATTAAAATCACATAAATAATAAATTTTTTAAAAGAGTAAACAATAATTAAAAATTAAAGGAAACTATTATAGGAACTTATACCTAATTTTAAAATTGAAAATTTTGAATCTCCCCCCCAACATGGCTTTTTTTTTTTTTTTTTTTTTGCTGACATGGACTTGAAAAGTAATAGTTTTTTTCTCTATTGTTTAAATTAATTAAAATTTTAAAATAAGATAAATGCAAAAATAAATAACAATAAAATTGACGGACTTTTACGGTAGGACCATCTTGATACCAAAAAAAAAAAAAAAAAAGTGGAAGGACGGTTCAAATGAAAATTTTAGTTGGTGGACCAAAATGATACTGGAGCAATAGTTGAAGGACAATTTCAATCATTAACCTTTTTTAAAATAATATTTTACATTTTTGCCCCTCAGATTAACAGAATATTTGACAGACTTTAACGGTAGGACTATCTTGATACAAAAAAAAGAGTTGAAGGACGGTTCAAATGAAAAATTTAGTTCATAGACAAAAATGATACTGGAGCAATAGTTGGGGAACCATTTAGGTCATTAATTCCTAGGGGTAAATTAGTAATTCAATAAATAGTTTGATAGTAGGGTGTACTAAGATAATTTTAGAGTTCGTTTAGCATCACTCTAAAAAATATGTAATTTGAAATTCGAAATCAGTTTCCTTTAATTTGCTACAATAACTTTCTTAATATGGCAACAAATTGAAAGCTCTCATTTAGTTCTATTTCCATACACATCTTTGTTCATGTACATAACATTTAAGGAAGCCTGTCTTTTTACCAAAAACTAAATTACACAATTTATTTCCTATAAATCTAGAACCTTTCTCTCTTTCTAGGCCATGTGCATTGGATGAAAATGGTTGCTGATGAAAAAAAAAATGTAATTTGAAAATATAAGTCAAATATTGTTTTCACTTTCCTTTAATTTGCTACAGCATACATTTCTTAATTTGGAAATAAATTGAAAGCTCTCATTTAGTTCTATATTTAGACACCTAATTTTTCACGTACATGAATTTGAAGGAAGCTTGTATAATCTACTAAAAATAAAAGGAGAAATTTTCTTCCCTATAAATCTAGAGCAATTCTCTCTTTAGACACCCTACTCATGTCTTCTCTCATTTGTATTAATTTGTTGTGCTTTTTGTTGAGGCCCAAAAAATTCAAGGTTGGGCTCAAATAAATTATCGGCCCAGTGCAACACCTTATTAAGAAAAGACCCGATTCGGAGCATGCGAAATTCGTCATGCATGCTTGCACGAGCCACGACCACATGCCATGCCAAATAAATATGCAATCCATCACGCTAAGAATTGAAATGAGCCTATAAAAGGCACTGGCTCTACAAGCTTAAGTGGGCCCAAGCCACATAAATGCCCGGAGCTTGCTGAGTGGGTTGTGGTATGGATGGTAACGAGCTTTCATAAGACTCATTGATGAGCCGAGAAATGGAAGTTTTGGGCTGCTTGGGAGCCCCAAAAATTTATTGAGCCCAAATATATGGGTAAGTATAAAAGAGAGAAAAAAGCCCAATACTTTATGAAAAATTAGCCAATCATCTCAATAAAATAGCCTATCACTTTAAGAAATTAGCCCATTTCCTTAAATGGGTTAACCCATCACCTTAGGAAAGCCCAAGCAACCAAAGAAAATATCTATAATCTCCAGCACTTAGCTGGAAACAAGAGCCACGATGAAAGCCAAAATATCCATGTATGTAAGCTACTGGGAGGCTCCAGCACATGGGCAAAAACAAACATCAAGGTAGAACACGCAAAGAACCAATGGGTATTAACGTGAGCAGAGCAGAAGCACCCTTCAAACCAACGCCCTTACTAATTTCTTTCTTCTACCAGCTCTTGTCATGGAAGAATGAAGGAAAAAAGGTGAGGAGGTAGTCAAAAATAAGAGTTCAACACTGAAGCAGCTGCGGAAAGGCCTTAGAGCTCCCAAAAATCTTGTCTTTGTGTGTTTGGACAGAGGAAGATTTCACAAAATGGGGTGAATCGAAAGGAGAGAAGAGAAATGAAAGGGGAGACTTGGCAAAATTAGAGAGAAACCATTAAGGTTTTTTTGGAAAGGAGGAGCTTCCAGAGGTTATAAAAAGGGCCATCTCCTACCCATTAAACACAACAACACCCACTACTTCACCACTAGCTACAACCCACATCCGGAGGGCAAAACTATCTCTCATCCCTGAAGCCCTGCAATTTCATGCACTATTCCTCCATCTCCTCCCATTTTCTCTTCTAGCAAGCCATTCCAGAGTCTGCCATAGCTTTTGTCAAGCTGCTGGAAAATTACTCAACACACCCATTTTCTTCCCATCTATCCCTCTCTTCAACGAATCCCCTCAAAATACCCTTCTCCCCTTACCTTAAACCCTTGTTTCTCATAGGAAATCACAACCCTCTCTCTCTTCAAATGCTAAACTCATGACTGCTTTGCTTCCATGTCACAAACCTCTATGCTAAGCTAAGTATTTATCTATAAGCGACTGTTAGTTTTGCTGGTGAAAGTAACCAAGGTGCTTTCTAAGGCTCAGCTACCCTTTCGAAGCATTCTTGGAGTCTGATTCTTGAACTCAGACTCGAGGGGCAATTTCATACATTTGGCTCTTTACAGCAGCTCAAACTTGTAGTAGCTGCCGGAACGAAAAAGTCCCTACGCTTTTTAGCCGTTATAACTCTCTCTCTCTCTCTCTCTCTCTCTCTCTCTCTCTCTCTCAAAAGATATCTAGCAGTACGCAAATAAACTCAAATTTTTCCACATAACCCTCCGAAATAAGGATGGCAGCGAGTTGGGTAGGGCCGGGTATGACAATACCATCCCCGTCCCCGTTCTCCATTCCCGCCCCCGTCCTCAAACCCATCCCTATTTAATAGATTTTGGAGAATCCCCATCCCCGTTCCCGTCGGGGGACTATCCCCCATACCCATCCTGAATCCCCGATTTTTTTTGCATAAAAAATATTTATCATACATTTTAACATTAAGTTTCATATTAAATTATCATTCAACACATCCAAATTAACTATAAAGTTCAACTCAACTATTCAAAATCACATCAATATGAAATTCCATAAAAAATTAGGAAGAATTAGGAGAGGGAAGTTGTAACGTAGGGTTAAATATAAATATTTTATTTATTGATTTAAATATAAACATATATATTTTCGGGTCGGGTTCGAGGATAGGGATGCCAATACCATCCCCTCCCCATACCCGTTAGGGATTTTTCAAGTTCTGAGATCCCCATACCTGATACCTGTTTGGCCCCTAAATATCCCTCCGTTAGGGTAGGGGACCCGCCCCCGCGGGGATTTTTTCCATCCCTACTCCAAGGATTGGACTTTGAATGTTGAACTGGGCTAGCTCGGATTGACCTTAAGTCCTATAAGTTGTTTGGTACATCAATTTGCTGGACCAGACTGAACTCTTGGATTTCAATTTTTTAATTAATTTTTAGTGTTTATTTCATTATTTGATATCATAAACAATTACTAAAATAGACACAAAATTTAAATAAATAAAAAAATCAAATTATTGCTTTTTCGGGTCATGGATATTTCGGAGCGTATCCATACACATATAATATAAATACTGATAATATCGAAAAATATCAAAGTTGATAATTTCGCTCACACTTCAGCAATATTTTGTCACAATATCGCTATAATATCGAAAATATAAAAAATATTGATGTAATGGAAAGAAGGAAAAAAAAACACAAAGCACACACGCAAAAGGGATTCGAACCCCTGCCATTTCACTCCTCCAACGCCTTAACCACCATGTTGCTTGTGTTTTTGTAAAATAAGCAAAGGGAACTCTATGTGGTACTAAATCACTCATGTATCTTACCATGCAATGTATAAAGTGTAAAATATTGTAGCAAATCGTTATATATAAATGATTATAGTGTGTTTAATCTTCTTTCATTTATTACTACATATTTTCTTCACTCACATTGTTTGTCAACTCGCTATATAATTAACTTAAATCAGTTAAACCTATCATGCAATGCGTTTCCCTCCAATTTTTTGTGATAAACTAATAGATAATTGACTAAATAAACATCCTCCGAAGCTTCAATAAAAAATTTCAAGTTTTTCTTACAATTTTCGTGGTTTTAATTCAATTTTTATCGATATTGATAATATCTCGATATTTCCATCGAAATTACCATATTTTTAGACTATCGATATTTCCGATACCATTGATATTTTAGACCTTGGGTGTGAATCCATTTGGAGGTTGTTGGATGAACTAATTTGGAAGTCCGGTGAGAATAAAATAGTAAATATGGTGTACAAGGAAACCTTACTCCATAAAAATATGTTATTTGAAATTCGAACTCATTTTCCTTTAATTTGCCACAACAACTTTCTTAATATGGCAACAAATTGATAGCTCTCATTCAGTTCTATTTCCAGTCACATCCTTGTTCATGTACATAACATTTAAGGAAGCTTGGCTTTTGTACCAAAAACAAAATTACACAATTTCTTTCCTATGAATCTAGAGCCTCTCTCTCTTTCTAGGCCATGTGCATTGGATGAAAATGGCTGCTCATGAAAAAAAAAAAAAAAAAAGTAATTTGAAAATATAAGTCAAATATTGTTTTCACTTTCCTTTAATTTGCTACAACATACATTTCTTAATTTGGAAATAAATTGAAAGCTCTCATTTAGTTCTATATTTAGACACCTAATTTTTCATGTACATGAATTTGAAGGAAGCTTGTATAATCTACTAAAAATAAAAGAAGAAATTTTCTTCCCTATAAATCTAGAGCAGTTCTCTCTTTAGACACCCACACTCATGTCTTCTCTCCTTTGTATTTGATTTGTTGCGCTTTTTAGCCGTTATAACTCTCACTCTCTCTCTCTCTCTCTCTCTCTCTCTCTCTCTCTCTCTCTCTCAAGATATCTAGCAGTAATTCACAAATAAACTTCTCATTAGTACCCTCTACCTCCACAACTGAAATACTCATTTACGTTATTTTGATACAGAATTTACCAATCTTCTAGAGCTCATTTTGGTGACTTATGCGCATGACCCGCCATTGGCCTCTTCTCCAAAAACCTAAAGAAATTGGGAGCTCTTGTACTAAGCATGAGGAGTTGCAGACAGAACTAATAGCTATTCCTATATTATTCCTCATATTGATTTGCAAAACTACTAGAGCTTTCTTCAGAACTTAACCATGTTCGTATAGTTGGTTTGGTGCCGTAGGGGTGGATGATGAGAGTGTGGATACACTTTGAACTCGAGGATTGGAACGTCGATTACGGATCAAGATCTAATGGAAGAACATCTGACATGGTATCAATTAACTGCTCACATGAAGTTATTTTACATAATTTTGAAAACCTCAAGATCTGTAGACTTTTATTGGAAAATTAGCCGAGATAAACTTTTCTTATGCTACTGTGACATCCTTAATTAATTTTTTTTCATGTTTCCTAAAGATATGAAAATGATTTATGCAGTATTACCGACATGAAGGAGACGGAAAGAGAACTTTCAATCAACTGTTTAGGTGGTTAGGTTCATCCACCAGCAAGGAGAATGTGTTGATGGAAGATGAATCGGTGAGTCAATTAGGTCACACAATTTTAATATAGTATTATACATTTTTATATAGTTGTATTGCCACATAAAACTTAGAAGATGAATGATTTATTGCTAAGTCTAACATATTTTCAAAATTTAGAAAATTAAATAATTTTATATGATTGTATTTTTTTCTTGACATATATTGAAATTGATTTATGCAGTATTATCGCCATCAAGGAGTAAAGATGAATTTTCAATCATTTATTGAGGTGGTAAAATTCGTCATATACGAAGAATACCCAGCCACGAATAAGGGAAAAGAAGATGAACTAGCCCTTTAATGTACGCGCACTCAAGCGTGTGCCAATTGATTTGTTTTTTAATTTTATTTTTTTTTAAAATTAAAAAAATTAATAGATAGTTTAAATGTTTTACAATTCTCTGCCTTTTATTTTATATATATAGATTTAACATTATAAAAATAAAAAAAATTAAATTATATATGTTATATTATGAGCGCATGTCGACGTTTTTAACATATATATATATTTTTAAAAATGAAATTATACATATATATATATATATATATATATTAATGGCCGAAGAACGTTGGTGTAGCACTAAATCCCCCATGCAAAATACTGTTTTTATGTCCATTAAATCTCCCACAGAACTAAGAGATGGAGATATAGAGACGACAAGCCTTCTTAGAACAATGAGGAAGTTGTCCAACTCAACCTTATGGTGAACTCTGATAAGGTGGAAGTCAAATCAAACCAACATGAACCCTACGGAAGTGAATGAAACACAGTACAGGTTCCAAATGTGCATGATGTTACCACCACAAACGAACTGAATGAGCAAAGGTGATGAAGGCTTTCGGTTTCGATACAATGCTACTGATGATTACCTGTATTGGCTAACTAGGTTTATAATTCGTGGTTGGGAAGATGAGTTTAGAATATTGTAAGGACGAATTTGAAGATTAATAAGTACTAAATATTTTGAATTTACAGTTTCTGTAAACTTTACACTTGATTTAGAAATAATCTTCATATGAATGCTAATGATTTATGCATTTTAACACCACGAGGACGTCAAAACTTATATATGCATCTTTATTTGGGCTTCATTTAATAGTTATGCTAAATTCCCTTTTTACACCCTAAACTCGAATTTCTATCTCAATTTAACTCCTGAAACTCAAATTTTTCCACGTAACACTCTAAAACCTTACTACGTGTCCCACTTTGACTCATTTCGTCGATTCCGTTAACAAATCTTTAACTTGCTGACATAGCATGAAACATTTTAGTAATTTTAGTTATTAAAAAATTTTAATTTTAATTTTTTTAACGCTTTGCTTAAAATTAAATATCATCTCTCCCCCTTTTTCTCTTTCTTCCTCTCTCTTTCTCTCTGCTCCCCCTCTTTTTTTTTTCTCTCGCCCTCTCTTCCCTTCTTTTTCTCCCGTGTTGCATGCTCTATTTTCCTACTTTCATTTCCATTTATGCTATTTTCTTTATTTGTGAGACTGAGCAGCTAATGTTGATAGTGTAAGAGCATCTACAATCATGTTCTCTATTTTTTAGTTAAAATTTAGCTAAAAACATACAAAAGCTATTTTAGGAGCTCTCTATAAAATTTTAACTCAAATCATACTCTCTAGTTTAGGAATTCATAAATGCTATAACTCTTTTTTAATTGGTCCATCTATATAAAAATAATAATATAAAAAATAGTTAACATTAATTAAAGGATTGAAATACTCATAAAATAAAGTAGCATTAAATTATAGTTTATGGGTAAACAAAGTTAATGAGAAAATTTAAATTCCATGAGATAAATTGAGATGAACATTCGACTCTATGGGTAAAATAAGAATGATCACCACTCCTTTTGTGAGAGTTTTTCATCTCTCCTTTGTGAGAGCTTTTCATCTCTCCTTTGTGAGAGTTTTATTTGTATTGTTATGGCTTGGTTTTTTTTAAACTTTATCTTTTTTTTATTATTCTAAGTTTGCAATCTTAGTTGGGATGCCTATGCCAGAGTTTCTTCGATCTTGCATGATCGTTAGTGGAGACATACCTGATTTTCTTAATTTTGATATTAGACCACTCCGTTATTGTAATGGCCCTTTTGTGGCTAGTTTATATTGGCCTTTTATGGCTAGTGGCTTTTTTGACTGAATTATGAATGCAATCGTAGAATTTCTCAACAAAAAAAAAAGTTAGCCTGCCAGCTAATCCATGTGGTAGGATGAAAAACATGGGTATAGACACTTGTGCAATCACATTCACACAAAGGGACAAAATGTAGAAATATGGAAACAAAAAGAAAGGTATCCGACATCATTCAATTATGCAAACAAAGAAAAGGAAAAAGTAGAGAAAATGAAGATAGATGTCTCACACGTTTTATTGTTGCTTCAGTATACTGTTATGCCTTCATGTGTGCCTTCCTTTTCGGACTTGCCATTTAAATGGCTTAGGTTATAGGGAGCATTTTTAGTCACTTTAACTCAATATGTATCCTCACCATCCTTATAAAAAGTTGACATAACTATAATTAACTTTTGCTTTCAAAAATTTTAAGGTATTTAAAACTAAATAATAAAGTATAATAATAATAATAATAAAATATAAAAACTCTCTCCTCTCTCCCTCTTCCTGACCGACTCCCTCCCTTCATCACCACCGGCACATCATCCGTCTGGTCCTTCACCGCCGACCTTGTGCATCAGTCAATTTATTTATTTATTTTTAAAAAGCACACAACTTTCAATTGCTCCAAAAGCCATCTTTAGAATTATAAAGATATAACCCATTGTTGGTATGAAACTAAGTTTTGCTTAAGGATATGATTGAGAAGAATAATTTTTCTCACAATGTTTATTCAAGATAAAAGAACTAGACTATATAGCATTTACTTGAACTAAACCCAACAGAAAAAGCTGAAGCATTATCCCATGAATAACAAGTCCTAATCTCATGGGATACTAGCTAGAGAAACAGTCAAAGATAAACCTCTACAACTACGTTTCTACAACTTAGGGATTATTCAAACAATTTAAAAATAAACAACTAATAATAAGTTCTTGGTCTTCAAATCTTTGAGCTTCTAATCCTCTAGGACTTTCAATTGAGCTTCTGTCAAATCTGCACCCTTTGCATACCTTGTGATTCCATTCTCAACTAGGCCCAAATATTCCATGGACTTCAAGAAGTTTTCCATCAATATGCTCTAGTGGTCGTAATGACCATCGAAGCATGGAATCTTTAGTTGCACGAAGCTACTTCCTTCTCCTGCCATTAATTCTTGTTGCTGCAAGCTTTCTTATGCTCTCTCTACCCCAGTTAGGGCTCTGATACCAATTCTTGGTATTAAACTAAGTTTTGCTTGAGAATATGATTGAGAAGAATAAGTTTTCTCACAGTGTTTATTCAAGATAAAAGAACTAATCTATATAGCCTTTACATGAACTGAAACCAACGGAAAGGCTGAAGCATTATCCCATGAATAACAAGTCCTAATCTCATGGGATACTGATGTTGTGGTCTATTTTCGTCCGAAGGCTTATCCGGGCTTGTTGATTCTTAGACAGCCATAGAGTGGTGAATCTAGTATTCGTTGCCCTTTTTTATGAGATAGCTAGAACTAGACCCAAAGCATCCTGAGAGAGAATCAATTCTCAGAGGAGTACTATATTCTTCCTCCAGCGACTGTGTGTTTTGTGTTGAAGTTGCTGGTAGGTCTGGAAAGAGTTGGAGATGGTGCATTGATGTTGTACAGGCTTGGCATAAGAGTTTGCTTTGGTGAATCAAGATATTACTAGGCTTGGCATGAGAGGCTTGTGGCATGGGAGCTAAAAGCCCATAAGTTTAGCAAGAGAGAGAGTTAGAAAGGTAAAAACTTGGAATTGTAGCTATACTATATCTTCCGGCAACTTTGGAATTGCTCCCTCCAGCTTGAATGGGTTTCTTGAAACAGAGAAAGTTAATTATGATGCTTGACTCTTAGGATGGTGATTTACAGAAATGCTTGAGGGATGTTTAGGGTTTAGCATGGTCTTCTAAGAGAAAATGAACATAAATAAAGGATTTTGGGTGTTTTCGGTAGCCAGATGATGAGCTTGTGATGTCTGCGTTTTCTTACCAAGAAGGTGATGACTATGGTTTCAACTTAACTTGAAAGGATAGGTGTTTCAGATCTGGGGTGGAGCATTTTGAGAGAGAGAGAGAGAGAGAGAGAGAGAGAGAGAGAGAGAGATGGGGATGAATAGATGAGTGGCTTGAGTAGATTTTTCAGCAGCTTGATGAACCCTTGGTCGCGCTTTTGGTATGGTTGAAGATGACTTGTTGTTGAACTGAGATTGTGTGAGCTTGGCATGAGAGCTTAGAGTGTGGGAGCTAAAGACCCACAAGTTTAGCAAATGCGAATGCATGTGCTTGGCTTGGTGTTGGATATGCTTGAGTTTGGATGTTGATAATTTGTTATTTGTGGTTATGGCTATGGGGATTTAAGAGTTCAAGATAAGGAGGATGGGAGGAAGAGCTTGAGACTTGAAGGGTATGGTGTTTATAGCTTGGATTGGAATTATGCTTGGTGAGGCTTTATAGAGAAGATGATGGATTTCAAGGGTGAGAAAGTAGGAGACTTGGTTGTGATGACTGCTGGGAGCTTGCAACAGCTGAGAGAATTGGTTGATGGTCGCTGGGATGCTTGCAGCAGCCAAATGATGGAGGTTGATGGCTCAAGAATGACTATGATGGCTGTTGGAATGCTTGCAGTAGCTGAAGAAAGGGTGAGTTCTCATGGTTGCAAAGAGGCTTGCAGCAACCAAGAGGAGTTAGTTTTGCCTGGGCAATGCCTCCTAATTTATAGAAGGTGAAGGCTGTCTTTGGTTTCCAATAGGTAAAAGGAAGTGTTGGAGCTAATCTATTTCTAACGGGTAAAAAGGAGCATTAGGACATTCTTATTTCCGGCAAGTAAAGTTAGGCATTGGAAAATAACTATTTCCTAAGGATAAAAGGAAATGTCGGATTTGGCTTATTTCCAGTGAATAATAGGGAGTGCTTGAAGAATATCTCATTTGCTCACTCACATTAGAGAACTCCAAGTAATGGGCTTGGACTTTGGTACTACCATGTAGCTGGCCCAAAGTCTCCATTATCCAAGAGCTTCTATGGGCCTTGTGGACCTCCGTAATGTTCCGCAACACAATTCCTCGTGCAAGCCCGTAAACCACATGACTTGGGTTCATGTGAGCTTGGAAGGTGATTGGCATATGAAAAATGTATTATTGGTTTGGCATGACATGTACACTATTTTTTTATTTATTTAATGAATTAATTCCCAAAATACAACTTGGATTAATGCATGACCAACATTATATGTTATATTGGGCTTTAAATATGTTTGAGATTCTCGTGACATTTTGGGCCTCAACAACTGGCTAGAGAAACAATCAAAGATAAACCTCTACAACCACGTTCCTACAACTTAGGGATTATTCAAACAACTTAAAAATAAACAACTAATAATAATATCTTCACACCCACTTGGGTTCCTCCAATGAGTGTGAGGCTCGGCACCATTGATGGGAATTGCAGAGTCCATGCTTTTATCAATCACAAAAAACCCACAAAGTAAAGCTAGAAAATTCAACATGGGATTTTCGTTTCTCTAAGCTATGTTGTTGTTAGTGGTGACTGTTAATGGGAGAGGGCCTAGAAAAAGTTTGAAGCTTTTGAAAAAAGTGATTGGAATTCAACTTGGAATTATCGTTTCTCTATGCAACTCTTTTTGTGTTTAAAGGCAAAATAGGGACACGGTGGAGGGTGAGCGAGGTGAGGGAGGGAATGGTGGCTGGGTTGCTGGAAGGGGAATCGTAGCTAAGGTTGCTTGGGAAGGGGGGTGGAGATGGGTCAGGAAGGGAGAGAGAGAATGAGAGAGTTTTTTAATTTTATTTTTACTACTGTTATTATTTGATTTTAAATACTTTAAAAAGATTTAAAAGTAAAAGTTAACTATGATCATCCTATAGACAGGTGTCAACTTTAAAAAAAAAATTTGTCTATTTAAACTCCAAACTTTTCTTTATTCACCCCAATACTTAAATCATTAAACTCTTAAGTTTGACTATTGTGTAAAAAAAAAAAAAAAAAGTCATTCGACTTAACACTTAACCCTAATACATCTATACACACACCCCACCAGTCTTTATATTAAGTTTTAGAAAAACACAAACTCATCTACACCCTATTGCCAAATCACTCTTCTCTTTCAATCCAATAAACCTACTACACTCTCATATTTTCTTCACAAACGCATTTGACAACTGTGTTTTTATCTCCTTAAGTAATGTGAGGTTGAGGTGAACTTAAGAGTGGTAAGGGGTAAGATAGCGGTGTGTGGGGTGTGAGGTTGATAAGGTTTTTATTTTTATTTTTATGTTTTTTTTGGATGTGTATTTAGGGATAGCTTGGGAAGATAAAGGGGTTTTCTTAGAAATTGTGAAAATTTGAATTAAAAGTTGGGGTGAACTTAGAATATGGGGTAAACAAAGAGAATTGCGGGGTTTAAATAGAAAATAGGTGGTAAGAATACACATTAGGTTAAAATAGTGAGAAAAAAATACTAATTTACTAATTTAAGGACTTCTCTAACATTCGTTGGCCAATTAATCCATATAGTAGGATGAAGGACACGGTTAACATATTGGACCATGGACCTCTTGAAAATTGAAATGAAAAGTTAACATTGACAAGAACCTATGATGACAAATTCAAAACACTGACCCAGTCAAAATAAAAGCTTACTTCATTTCACTGAAAATAAAGCTTGGTTTGGGGTTGCTACGCTTAAAAATAAGCAGCTTTGAAAAGAAGCTTTGGAGGTTTGGAGGTTTGGTAAAACCAATCCAAGCTGCTTATTTTAAAATCTCTTGTCATCCACAGCCAAAAACAAGAAGCAGCTCTCACCCTGCTTCTAAAATCTACTGCGCGGAGAAGCATGCAGAGAGTTTAATTAAACTTTCAAATTGCCCATACTGCCCTTATTTGTTTCAAACAATTACATGCTTTATCCTCGTCATTCCTGGTTCAAGACTCCTAAGTGTCGTTCCTCTTGGATTTTTTGGATTGCTCGCTTCATCCTCTCTCTGCAACTTGCTCCACTTCCTCAATCCGTCAAAGCTACCATCTCAACCCAAAACCCCACCATCCCACCTCCTTATTTTACAGACCCAGAATATCTTCCTCCCCTCCAACCAAAAAAAGCCCAACCTTAGCTCCACAGCCACAAAAAATTCAACACTCATTACCCACCAGTTATCTCCTCCAGCAAAAGAAAGAAAGGAGAAGAATGGTTGAGAAAAAAAGGAGAGAAAAAATAAAGAAAAAAGATGTATTGAAAGTTTTATCTTTTGAAAAAAACATAAATAAATAAATAAAAATTTGTCATACCATTTTTGTCATTATATACAATCACAGCACTTCTATAAAAATTTTACCAAACACCATGACACTACTTTTTATATTCACAACACTTTTACAAATATAGATTACCAAACACGTAGCTGCTTCACTTCACAGTTGTTTATTCTAGCAGCACAGCAGAAGCAGTTTTTTTTAAAAGCACATCAATACTAAACTAAGCCTAAGACTAAGCAATAAAAGTAAGAAACTGACTTATAAAAAATGATAAACAGTATTTAACCTTGCACTTGATGCTATATACCGACTTCTTATGTAGAAAAAGGACATCACTAGTTAATATGCAACATTATCATTGGATGACTGCCTAAAGGACAACTAAAGCTTTTCTTTTATAGTGTCGAAGTTGAAGTCAAAGGTATTAACGTCGGTGTAAACGCCGTCATCCTTGTCACTAGTAATTGTTTATCTGGTAGTAAGGTTTTGCCCTGGGAGTAGGAGAAGGGAACATTGCACCAAGCCTTTGTTGTTAGAAGCCTCACCTTAACCGTAGTCATTGCTAGCACAACAACCTTACACACAGCCTCCTTTACACTATCTATGACCACAGTCGACTCATTTCTTCCCTATTGTACTATTCCTACAAATTCAATCTCCATCTTTCTGCCGTCTGCGATCAACGGAAGCCCGGCGTCGATGCTACTCTTGACGCCCAACTTCAGCATTGACAAAAAGCTAGAATTCCAACTACTACTTCTAGTTTTTGTATACTAGAGCTTCACCTCTATGGCATGAGATTCTTCAGCGTGGTTAATGGCCTATCTAATGGCCATTTTGACAACCTTTTATTGTAGACCCTCGCATGTGTTAAGATAGGAAGACTGAACTGAGATAGAGCAGAGAGAAAGGAAATAAAGCAGAGAGAATTTCAAAGATGGAGAAGAGACTTGTTGTCTTTCTTATTAAACTCAATTGAGCACAATAACAGTCTTTATATCAGCTGAGTTAAAGCCTTGTTCACGTGTTTCTAACCTCTCTAACTTCTCTAACCTACTCTTATCAATACTAACAGTTTTCCTAAACTGCCTAACAATACTAACAATATCTCAACAACTTTACTCTTTAATCTTCTGACACGTGGCAGCACTAGGACCATTGATATCTTTACATCCCCCCTCAATCGCATGCTTGGAGAAGCCAAGCATAAGATTGGAACAATGTTGCTGGAACAGAGAGTAGAAAGACCCTCCTTAGTGAGAATGTCAGCAAACTGGTTTGCAGAAGATACATGTTAACAAGCAAATCACCTCGGATAACTTGCTCTCTGACAAAGTGGTAATCTATTTCCAAATGTTTCATTATTGAATGGAATATTGGATTAGAAGAAAGAGAAATGGCATATATATTGTCACAATGAATTAATGGAGGAATATGTAAAGACACATGATAATCACAGAACAATTGTCTAATCCAGGCAAGCTCAGCAGTGACAATAGCAAGGGCCCTATATTCTGCCTCAGTGGATGAACGGGAGATGGTATGTTGTTTCTTAGAAGCCCAAGAAATAGGACTAGAGACTAAGTAAACTATACACCCCAAGACAGACCGGCGATCATTAGGATCCACAGCCCAGTCATCATCACTGTAAGTCTGCAGATTAAGAAGACCATGTTGAAAATGAATTCCAAAATCAATGGTGCCTTTCAAATACCTCAAGATTCTCTTAACCGCCATAACATGAGATTCCATGGGATTATGGATGAATTGACAAGCTTGATTCACTGAGAAGGTAATGCCTGGCCTTGTGAAGATGAGGTACTGCAGAGCTCTAACAATGCTCCTATATTGTTCTGGATGAGAATAAGGCTTCCCATCATCTTTAAGTAATCTGTGATAGGGAAGACAAGGAGTGGCATATGGTTTTGAATCTTGCAAATCAACTTTATCAAGTAATTCCTTGATATATTTAGTATGAGACACAAATAAACCCGTGGCCTGATATGAAATTTGCAACCCTAGAAAATAATTCAACTGGCCCTATCAAATTCTTAGGTCAAAGCTGCAATAACAGATGTAATAAGAGAGGAATCACTGCCTGTAAGGGTGATATCATCAACATATAAGAGTAAGACCACAATGCCAAGAGAAGAATGTTGAAGAAACAACGAGGGATCTACAGTTGACGCTTGAAAACCCAAACTTTGTAAAAATAAAAAATAAAAAAACTAATAAATCCTTCATTCCAGGCATGAGGAGCTTGTTTTAAACCATACAAAGACTTCCTTAATCTGCAAACAAATTCAAAGGGATGATGCTTGCTCTCAAAGCCTTGGGGTTGAGTTATGTAAACCTCCTCTTGAAGGATACCATGCAAAAATGCATTTTTTTACATCAAGTTGTCGTAAGGACCAGTTGAACTGAGCTGCAAAGCAAGGACTAATCGAACAGTGGTTGGTTTTGCTACAGGGCTGAAGGTTTCACTATAATTGATACCTTCCTCTTAACTAAATCCCTTAGCAACCAAACGAGCCTTATGCAGAGCGATAAAACTATCTGCATGTTTCTTGATTCTATATACCCACTTACAATCAACAGGATTCTTATGAGCTGGGAGAGGAAACAAATCCCAGGTACCTTGAGCATGAAGAGCCTCAATTTCCTCCCTCATTGGAGATTGCCATTCTAGATAAATAAATTGACTGTACGAAAGCAGAATAAGCCTTGCTTTTGGAAATACCACTCTTGGACCTGGTTGTCATAAGGTGAAGATGGCTGGAAGTGGTAATATAACACGAAGATTCTCAGGCTAAAAATCAAGATCCACAGGGAGAGGAGAATGTGTATCAGATGCTGAAACCGGCAGATTTTGTGAATAGGAGATCAAACATTCTGAAGCACTAGGAGGTAGTGTATTCAAAGAGTCTGGGGCTTTAGAGGTCGTGGGAGAAGGAGAGGGAACATGGAGATATGTTTCCTTAAATATGACATGTCTAGTCACAAACAAGATATACCCCTTATATCGACCTGCATAGCCTAGAAAAATACAAGTAGAAATTTGGGTTGAAGTTTGTGAGAATTGGAGTGCTTGAGCAGAGGAAAACAAGCACAACCAAAAATCTTCAATTGAGAAATGATTGGTTTAGAACCAAACAATGAAAGATAAGAAGATTTGAAATGAAGAATTTGACAGGGCATTCGATTGATCAAGTAGGTTGAAGTAGCACAAGCATGAAACCAAAATTTGGGAGATAGATGTGGGTTGAGGCCCAAAACCCTCCACAGTTCAGCCCAAATGAATTTCTAGCCCAGTGCAATGCCTTATTAAAAAAAGACCCAATTTGGAGCACGCAAAAGTTCGTTATTCACATTCGCACGAGTCATGATCCACGTGCCATGCCAAATAAATATGCAATTCGTCATGCTAAAAATTGAAATGAACCTAAAAAAGGCACTGGCTCTACAAGCCCATGCTAAATTGAACGTCATGTCCCTCTTTAGGGGCGATAAAATTAAAGCATGCCAAGCGACATGCCATGCCAAGCAGGAAATCATTATTTCACACCCAACCACTCTACAGGCCTAAGTGGGCCCAAGCCATTCAAATGCTCAGAGCTTGCTTGAGTGGGTTGTGGTATGGACGGCAATGAATTGTCATGAGGCCCATTGATGGCCGAGAAATGGAAGTCCCAGGTTACTTGGGAGCATCGGAACTCAAGCCCATTTTTTAGGCCCAAACATGTGGGTGAGCACAAAAGAGAAAATAGCACATTACTTCAACTAAAATAGCCAATTAACTCAACCAAAATAGCCTAACACTTGATAAAGTTAGCTCATTACTTGATAAATCAACTTGTTATCTTAAAAGGCCCATACAATTAGAATAAGGAGCTGCCAAAGCCCCAACACTTGGCTGGAGAACAAAAGCCACGAAGGGAGCCTGGAGGTCCATGTACGCAGAGCTACTGGGAGGCTCCAGGGGGGGAGAGGGGGTATTGGCATGCAAACTACTAGGAAGGGAGTCACCCTTCGAACCAGCGTGCATACCCATTTCTTTCCCTCATCAGACCTGGCCATGGAATAAGGAAGGAAATAAAGGAATGAGATGGCTGGGAATAGGAGTTCTCCACTGAGGCAGCTGAGGGAAGAGCATTAAGCTCCCAAAATCCCTGTTTTTATGCAATTGGGCAGAGAGAATTTCACCAAATAGGATAAGTGAAAGGAAGGTAGGAGAAAGGAAGGAAAAAACTTGGCCAAATTGGATAGAAACCATTAGGGTTTCTTGGAAAAGAGTAGCTTCCAGCGGCTATAAATGAGGCCGCTTCTACCCAACAACAAATAACCACATCCAGATAGCAAGCTTCCTCTCTCACCTGCAAAACCTAGCAAATTCGTGCTCTATTCATCCTTCTCCCCCATTTTTCCTCTTCTGGCAGACTGTTCTAACATTTGACAGAGCCTCTGTCAAGTTGTCGGAAAAACACTTAAGCCACCCATTCTTCTCTCTTTCCCTCATGCTCAGCCAAACCTTCCTGTAAACCCTTCCTCTCTTACCTTAACGCCCCATTTTTCCCCTAGGAACGCATAGCTTTCTCTTCAGTGCTAAACTCATGACAATTTTGCTTACATGCCACAAGCCTCTCATGCCAAGCTAAAAAGTCTATCTGTAAGCTGTTGTTATTTTTGTTGGTGAAGGTAACCAAGGTGCTTCCTAAGGCTTCACTATCCTTTCGAAGCATTTTTGGGGCTTGATCTATGAACTCAGACACATGGGATAATTCCATCAATTCGCTCCTTACGGTAGCCCAGCCCATTTATAGCTGTCGGAAGAAAAAGCCCCTACAATGTTCAGTTTGTAACAAAGTGATTGCAATCTCTAAAATGTTTCTGTGTTTTCTTTCAGCAAGACCATTTTGCTCTTGTGTATATGGGTAGGATTTTTGATGAACTATACCGTTGGCAAGAAGATAAAGTTTGAATTTAGTACTAAGGTGCTCACCACCCCCATCACTTTGAAATTTTTTAAGAGTAGTAAAGAATTGAGTAACTAAGAAAGCATGAAAATGGACAAAAATAGAATAAACTTCTTCTTTATTGATCATTGGAAAAATCCAAGTAAATCGAGTACATTCATCTATAAAGCTAACATAATATTTGAAACCCTCAACAAATAATGTGGGAGAAGGATCCCATGCATCATTATGAATTACTTCTAAAGGTTGTACAAATTTGACCACTGAATAAGGAAAAGGAAGCTTGGCTAAACAAGTAGTACAGACAGATTTGGTATTGTCAAAAGAAAAAGAAACCTGTGATTGATGTAAAAGAGCTGAAGTGATTTTATTTGAGGGATGACCTAATCATTTGTGTGAAAGACTTGTGTTGACGTGATGTCCAAGATAGCAAAAATTATTCTTGTGGAAAGAAGATGTTTGTTGGTGATTGGGTGGAGAAGTGAAGAAAGGAATAGGGTACAAGCAAACTCTACACAGTCCCTTGAGAAGAACACTTCCCGTGATATTGTCCTGAATCCAAAAACCAAAGGCATCACATATAAATCTTCAATTGTTATCTTTACATAGCCTATGAATGGAAAGAAAATGCTGAGAAAGCTTTGGCACATGTAAAACTTGTTTAATTGTAAAGAATACTGTGGAGCAACCAAAGTAGAGGAACCAACATTAGAAATGCTCAAACCTGAACCCCCTGCAGTAGTGATAGTATCATTCCCTGAGAAAGGAGTAGATAAACTAAGTTGAGACAGATCGAAAGTCATATGAGTCGTAGCTCTAGTATCTGCTACCCAAAATTGCTCATGCTTCTAGCAAATTTGGCATTGAACTGATGAGGTAGGAGCAGAGGTTGATTATGCCTTTGATAACAATCAGTAGGTACATGGCCTTTCTTGTTTCAGATTTGAGAAGTGGGAATGTCAGTGCCAGGAACAAGACTGCCAGGGTTGGAATTAGGTGGAGCTTGATGAGTTCTTAGACTAGATGGATAATGACTGTCACAAAAGTAGAAACAATGGGAATCAAAGTGGTTATGGGAGATTGAACAACTTGAAGCTGAGTAGTAGTCACCTAATCCGATGAATGGGTCGAGAGAGATAGGGAGGGGGGGATACATGAAGTATAGTGAACAGTTAAGTGGCTATCCAAGCATTCCATCGGCTATGGAGGGAGGTTTTCAGCAAGCAGGTAAGCCGATGATGACTAGTAAAAACTTAGGTAGGTTGATCGTCGCTCATCCCTCGTGTTCTCTCCCGTGAAGTGATTAATCCCTAAAGTGGGCATGCAATCCCTATGGAAAAGCAAGTATTCTGATTGGAGGAAATTTCCACCCTCTGATGATCCATTCCGCCCCACTGCTCAAGACAACACAGAGGATGAAGAGTTTGATTGCTAGAATTTCCACCCTAAATTCTTCTATTTTATTCCAGAATATTAGGATCAATCCATGGTGAATGATACCATGTTAAGATAGGAAGATTGAACTAAGATAGAGCAGAGAGAATTTCAAAGATAGAGAAGAGACTTGTTGTATTTCTTATTAAACTCAACTGAGCACAATTACTGTCATTATATCAGCTGAGTTGAAGCCTTGTTCATGTGTTTCTAACTTCTCTAACCTTCTCTTATCAATACTAACAGTTTTCCTAAACTGCCTAACAAGAATAACAATATCTCAATGGCTTTACTCTTTAATCTTCTGACACATGGCTGCACTAGGACCATTGATATCTTTATAGCGTGAATAGTGGGGACGTCATGTATGCCTCTGCATGGATAGTGGCGATGTCAGGCTTGAGATTGCTTGTAATATCATCACCGGCAGTAACCAGTGTCACTCCCCGGACCCGAGGTTCGGTGGAAACCCCACGCCCAGATGGTGAGAAAGTAAAATAAAATAAAAAGAAGCCGAAACATGGGTTTAAAATAAACTTCTTTTATAAAAATAGCTCCAAAATCTTACAACTTTACAAGAAATAAATAAAGCTCTATTGCCCTCATCTAATTCAGCCTTAACTTGTTTAGTCCTAGTCTTGCCCACAAATTCATCTGAAAAATTAAACAGGGTGAGCAACCACTGCTCAGTAGGTACATGAGACCTTACCATGGTAGATTGATATAACTAAATTAAGTGACATGCAATCACACAACCAAATATCATGTTAATAATATTAATGCATGAATACTCTTCATCTACTCCTGTTAATTCATATAATTGAACAAGCAGACCTGCACGTCCCATACCATGCTTATACCACTTGGTCCTGAATGCCCATTTATATGAACTAACACCCATCTCAATCATCCCATAATTCCCCTTTTGTTAATCATCTTGTCTAACTCCCTATCGCCAGTCCCGAATCACCCAATACAAACCATGTGCATTGTGGGATCCTTGAGACCTAGTACCTGCCAAGAGTTAGACTCAACTACACAAAAGATCCTTCCCATTACTCTCTTTTCCATACTTTCTTTATCAACCCAAGAACTCCAAAAAAATTCCATGACATGATAAAATTATGCATTTCACATACCCATATATCTCACAACAATGTAACATTTAAAACACCACCAATATACATATAATCATATCACGCATAATATAGTGCTCACGAAATTTAATTAGATCAATCTCTGTAAAGGCTCCCCGAGAAAACCCTACCTTGACACCAAAGCTTTTGCTAGAAAGTAAGGTACATCCACAAACTCAGTTTCCCCCTCTTTTTCTTAACAATTTTTCTTCTCTCTAAATTTCTTTCTAATTTCTCATGTTTGAAACTGTAAGGTTATGCTTCTATTTATAGTGGTTATAGGGATAGGATAAACTTCAATATCAAAAGGATAAGAATCTCCAAGTTTATCTAAAAGATAAATATCTTAACAAGATAACATCATCCAAGTTTATCCAAAAGATAAATATCTTAAAAAGATAATATCGTCCAAGCTTATCTAAAAGATAAATATCTTCTTTTATCCGTTTAAAATACGGGTCTTCACAACCAGACTGCTGAAATTTTTGTTACCCATGCTGCGGAGAGCAATGAGATTGTCCCCGACTTTGAGTGGCCAAAAAAATGTGTAAGAGTCGTCGAGGGAGAAGTTATCTGAGTCTGGGCAGATCCAGTCATCCTTGGTAAGCCTCCAGTTTCCGAACAAGGAAGCGGATATTATGCAGAGGATTCCTTCTGATTTGGCCAAGACATGGTTCCCTACTGTCGGATCTCCCAAGTCGTCGAATTGGAACAATAGATACAGGGGTCTGTCGATCATGCAGGCACTAAGGTATTTTCCATTGCAACCCTTGAAAGCCATGTATCTGGGAAGTCTCGTGGCCAACGAGCCCAATCGGTGGCTATCATGTCAGCTTCACGCGATGACGCAGATGCTGCGAGTGGTGCTGCGTGTAGGCCTTCCTTACGGCATTATTTTTCAGGCAAAGGCTTACGTAGCTTCCAAGCTGGACATGGCGAAACTGGAGAGATAAAACTTTAATATCCAAACTAAAAGATAAGGAATCCCCTTCATAGTAGGATTCAAGAAGTTCGTAGATGGGCTCGGACAAAGTGCATATGGTTTTGGATCGGTCTTCCTTTGGTTCGTCGGCCCCAGCAACAATCAAAGCCTCCTTATGGAACTTGTTCGTGCCCTGCAGCCTTACCCAGTATTTGTTATTTGTAACAGCATCTGATGTGTAGGAGGCCCTCATGCTGGCTGCTCTTTGCTCTCTCCAGCTCAAACTTTGAGTAATGGCTGCCAATGTCATCTTCTGAGAATTTGAGAAACCCTGCTAATGGCTTCTTTTCATCTTCATCATGTATGTAGTGCAGGTGTTTGTGGTTGCTGCAAGATCTCAGCACCACAAACCTTGGCAGAGTTGCCATTTTCTACATTTTATCACTTCAAATAATTTACCAAAAATGAAGGAGAGGTGTATTAAAGTCAAATGGAAATTACATAACTAGCAAGAATATCAAAAATCCACTCAAGCCACACTTGATCTCATACGTGGTTACCTCCTAAGGCCGCCAACCTGGTGCGCTGCCTTATCACATTGGCCTAGAGTATCTTTAAAAACTACCTGCTGCAATTGGCCAGCATGCATCTGGATATTAAAAACAAGAGATATTTAGTGATATACCCATTTCTAGCACTAATATTATAAATAAACCCTACACAATTGAATTCCTATAAACAAACCCAAAAAAAAACCCAAAAAATGATAGCTAGCCTTATTGAATTTAATATTGATTATTAAATTACTTTGATGCCCTATTGAGTGCTTTGGGTATTTTTATGAGATTTTGGGGTTGGGCTTGTTTTAAGAAATTGATGGCAGTTTTGTAATTTATAAGAAGTTAAAAGCTTTTTTGTTATGTTGTAAATGGGCTTTGGGTGTGTTTCTAAAGTCCATTTTATATAGGGTATTTTTATAATTTGGGCCCCCATATTGGGTATAATAGTGAATCTCCCTAAAAACAATAGCCTCCACTACTACTTCTACATGTCGTTCTCTTCTAAGCATTTGCATATTGTGCACCGAGTCAGACTCAACTTCTACACACAGCATTCGAGTCTTGATGCAGGTAAGCAAAGCTTCTCTAGTAGCCTCAGCCTCCATCTCTAATTTACCAAATACGTTTTCAGTTGTCAATTTTTAAAAAATGAAATTAAAATTAAAAATAGTGAAAACTCAAATGATTATCAACCAGACTCTAAATTTATAGGTTCAAAATTGATGAGGGACAGAACATTTATTATTCACCGCTACCATTAATTCTAGACAAGATAAGTCATGAATCATTCCCAGATACATATGGGAATTGTAATATATAAATTTATCTAGAGTGGCAAGGCAAGTTCTCAAATCAATTCCACAAAACACAGAGTGGGCCTTAAAAGAATAAATGAAAGTCTAAACCATGAAACTAGAGTAGGCCTCAAATCAATTCCACAAAACTAAGAGAACGTTCCACCCATTATTAAAAAATTCATTCATTTTGGAAATAAACAACACAATATAAATTTAAAACACCAAATCGCCAAACAATATAAATTTATATTGTTTCAAATTAAAACAAACATAAGTTTTAAAAATATTAACCGAAATTGAGGATTGTCCTTGAATTGTTTAAAAATATTAACCGAAATTGAGGATTGTCCTTGAATTGCTTCAAATTAAAACCATAGGGACAAAAGTGACCAAATTGAAACCACAAAGACCTTAATGTAAAAGTGATGAACAGCAGATGTCAAAAGTGACTTTTTGTCTTTTCCTTTTACTTTGAATTTTCTTTTTACAAAGTTGGAAAAGGCTACTAAATTTAAAACTGTACACCACGAGGGCAAAGGAAACCAGCCCACCAATAGTTCAAATTACTTGACATTAATTAACATAAAAGGAAAGGGTAGACATGGACTTAGACAAGTTGGTTAGAGCGGATATGCTCTCTACTCTACACCCGAGTTCGAATCCCTCTCCCTGTAGTTTAGATTAATTTAAAGTAAATTATTTCTTGTAAAAGAAAACATAAAAGGAAAGGTAACTATGCAGTGAGTTGTGAGGATTTAAATGCCAAATCACACATTAAGAGCACTAAACTCTTCATGCAAGACATTTTGATAATTTCAAAGTTTTGTAGGTGCGAATTCATTTGGAGGTTGTTGGATGAACTCATTTGGAAGTTCGGTGAGAATAAATAGTAAATATAGCGTACAAAGAAACATTATAATAATAGGATTTGCTACCTTAAAAGCGATTATTCCATATAAATATGTAATTTGAAAATCCAACTCAAATATTATTTTCACTTTCCTTTAAATTGCTACAATATTTTCTTAATATGACAACAAATTGAAAGCTCTCACTTAGGTCTATATTCAGTCACCTTCTTGTTCATGTACGTAGTTTTATATGGACACAGTTTCTTTCCTATAATTCTAGAGCATTTCTCCTTTTTCTACACCATATGCAATGGATGTCTTCTCTCCTTTGTTATGCTTTATTGTGTGGACCCAGTTGGAGGTTGTTGGATGAACTAATTTGGAAGTCTAGTGAGAATAAAATAGTAAATATGGTGTACAAACCAAACCTTATGATGATTTGGGACGATGAAAACAATTGTTGATAAAAAAAAAAATATATGTAATTTGAAAATATAACTAATATTGTTTTCACTTTCCTTTAATTTACTCTAACACCTTTTTAATGATATATAAATGAATTTAAGGAAAATTGTTTTTTATACAAAAAATAATAATGAAAGGACACATTTTCTTCCGTATAAATCTAGACCCTTTTTGCAGAGATGGGCATAGCCAAGGTGGCTAGAGCACATGTGCGCTCCTCACTCTGCACCCGAGTTTAAATCTTCATTCCCGCAGTTTAAAAAGTAAAATATCATTTGTGTAAAAAAAATCTAGAGCAGTTCTCTCATTAGACTTGTGCACTCAATGCCTTCTCTCGTATGTTTTGCTTTGTTGCCTTCTATTCTGCCTTGTTTAGCCGTTAAAACTCTCTCGTTCCCTCTTTCTCTCTCTCAAGATATCTAGCTGCACTTCACAGAAAAATATCGCACTGGTACCCTCCACCTCCGTGCCTAAAAAGTCGGTATTAGATTAGTGCACATAGAAAATGTTCCTTCATCTTGGTTGGATATAGACTTCACCAATCTTTGAGAGCTGTTTGAGTGACTTATGGTCATCAACAACCACTAGCCTCTTTAGAGAAATTGAGATCTCTAGTACTGAACTTGAGGAAATCCAATAGAAACTGTTGCTGTAAGTAACAGGCCTTTTAGCCCATGGCATCCTCTTGAAAAGGTTGGTGTAGCTCAAAATTTTCATCCAAACAATATGGAAAGCATCCAACCAACGCTATCATGAACTCCAATCAAGTAAAAGTTCTTGATGAACATCAAGCCAACAATATTTTGAGCCCTACAAAACTAGATAGGGCACAGTGGCCAATGCAAACCACTCCACCACTGATGAACTTGATGATTAATGCAACATATCCAGCAACAAGTATTGGAAACTCTTAACTGAAAGTTTAGACCATACTTGCCATTCTTTTTTCTCTAAAACCCTAAGGCCTTCCTCTTCTCTTCCCAGCCCCGCACTGCCCCATTTGGGGAGGAGGAGGTATGTCCCTTCTCCCCTCCACTTCTCTTTCGTGTTGCTACCTCCCTATCTCTCCTGCCTTGGCTTCTTTTGGTGGGACTGGTCTTACCTTCGGTTTGAGCCTGTTTTGGCTCTGCCTTTGGCTATCTTAGAGAGTTTGATTGCTTATCCTCCTATGGTGACTGCTTGAGCCTTGGGCTTGGTTCTGAGATTTAATGTCTCAGACTGATTTTGTGTCCCCGTTCTTCGCCAAATACCCTATATAACTAAATTTACTTCTTCCTCCACATCCCATCCTCTTCTTGCGTTCTCTTCATTCTAGATGCCTCTCCTTTGGGTTATATAAAATACTTCTATATGCGGTTTTTTTCGTCTTTCTGGGAATGTGTATAGAGCTCTTGCTACAGTTCTAGATATGGTGCTTGCACCACTATTTTTCGCTAGGTCGATCTTTGGGTATATACCATGATGTTGGTGTGAATGGTTGTTGTTTTATCTTGGGTCCAGAGACGAATTTGGGTGTGATGGAGAAGATGACTCATGGATGACTATTGGTGTGCGGATGGATGTATTTTCAGGAATTTTTCTCCTTGGCAGATGATCGGTGGGTCTCTATGTGCAGCGGTGTTGACCTATGTGGAGGATGTGTATCTTCTCTTTTGTGGCCATTTTGGTGCAATCCCAGTCCCCGAGGGGCGACGGTGGCTTTGTTTTTATTTTATTTTGTTTTGATTTTGTGATGGTGAAGATTTATTATGCTAGAATCTTTCATGTATTCGTTGTTTTTCCTTCTCCTTTTGAGGTTTGAATGAACTTTAATTGAACAAAAAAATAAATGTATGGGAAACTCCACCATTGATATTAAGGCTTATTATCACAAAACGTCCCTAAGGTTTACGAAACTATCAGATTACATCCTTAATGTTTTTTTGTGTCACTTATGGTCCTCAAGGTTAGTATGTGCAATCACAAATGGTCCCTGCCGTTAGGTTCTGTCAAACTCTGTTAGTTTGCTGACTTGGCATACATATATATCACAAAACATCCCTGAGGTTTACACACTTATCACAAATGGTCCTTATGAATTTTTTTAATTTTTTTATTTAAAATTCGTAAAATTTTGGTTTTCTTTTTAAAATTATTTATAAATGAAAAAATCATTTATAGAAGGATTTTAATCTTGAGGACCATTTATGAACCCTAAACCTTAAGTTTTTTTCATTTTAAAATTTTATGAATTTTTAATTATTTTTTAAAAACTTCATTAGTTTGTTGATGTGGCATATATATGGAGCCAACATCTACAATAATATAGTGTCACATGTATTTAAAATTTAATATATATTTTAAAATAATTATAATTCATAAAATTTTAAAAAGAAAACAAAAATGTTATGAATTTTAAATTTAAAAAATTAAAAAAATTTCATAAGGACCATTTGTGATAGGTCTGTGAACCTCAAGGATGTTTTGTGATATACATATATGCCACGTCAGCAAACTAACAGAGTTTTTGACGGAACCTAACGGTAGGGACCATTTGTGATCATGCATACTAACCTTGAGGACCACGAATGACAAAAAAAAAATATTAAGGATGCAATCTGATAATTTCATAAACCTTAGGACCGTTTTGTGATAATAAGCCTTGATATTAATGATGAGTTGTACACAATCATCGGGAATTTAATTTAGAGTCGAGAACAAGAGGGTAGACTATGTCTCTAAAGATGATCTTTAATGGAAGATGAATCGGTGAGTTAATTAATTAGATGACACCATTATAGGAGTATTGTAACGTAGTTCTTATGAGTATCATAATTTAGCCCTTGGCCACTATATAAGAGATCTACATGACTTTCACTGGTCGAACTCTTGTGCACACGCATATTACACCAATGGTTCAATCCATTTTATCTTTGTAATCAATGTGCCGTGTTAGGACTTGAATTAAATCGACTTGTCTTGAGTAGTATCTCACTTTGAATTCATTGAGTGAATCAGAGTGATCAAGCACTCACCTCAACTACAATTGAAGCACTATCAAATTCCTTGTCACAGAGATCGAGTGGCCACGGCTGCTTGTTTCTAGGGTTTTTGTGTTTTGGGGGTTTTTTTGTTCTTTTAGGCCTAAATTATTTGTATTTTGTATTGGGCTTTTATTTTGTTTGGTTAAGCCCTTGTTTTTATTGTTCTAATAATTTTTGTTTTAAACTTATATGTAACTTTCTATGGCAATGACATGTTCATTCCTCTGAAGAAAAAAAACTAAAATTTGAAATTTGAAATTTTCATTGCTCAGAGACCTGCGAGCAAGGAATGCAGCTCGGATAGATGGGATATCTCCGAGACCTGCCAGCGTGGAATGCGACATGGATAGGTTCTTCGAGACCTGCGAGTGAGGAATACGGCTCGGATAGATGGGATATCTCTCAAACCTGCAAGTAAGGAATGCGGCTCGGATAGAATGGGTATCTCCGAGACCTGCGAGCGAGGAATTGACAGGTCAGGAATAGGAGTACGCCTCGGAGGAGAGTATTCCAGTTCTGATATATTCTTAAACTATAGGAAGTTCAGTGTATGTCGTATTTATACTCAAGATATAACTTGTATGAGTATAGGAAAGAACTACGTGTGGCTTGATCTCTTAGTAAGGGTACGTAGGCAGCCTAGTATTTCAGGGTGCAACAGCTAGGTTAGGTAACAAAGGTAGTCCGGTTAAGTTATTAAGAGATCTAACACCGTTCTGGTGATGTTATAAGAATTGATTTGAATGTTGTTAGCAGAATGATTTATTTGACTTATTGAGGCTGGATGCCAGAATAATATGATGTTTGATTGCTAGAATATATTTAAATGCATGCTAAACGATTGATATATATATATATATATATATGTATATATGTGGATAGGTAGAGACTTCTGGGAAATGTTCAATTTATAGGGGAGACTCTGCCGAATTTTCGGCATAAGTCTAGCTGCTAGAAAAACTGGGATTTTAGTTAGACGGGCAATTTGGTCATTTGTGCCCGACATTCGCCAAGTGTCGGACATGCAGAGGGTTTGGCTTGGATTCCAAAGTGGAATTTGGGTCGGGTCGTCTCAATATAAAAGCTAAGTCTCGCTACTGTAATTCATTTTGTATATTCTGAGAATTAGAGCAACAACCTAGAGGTTTCCTATTCTTTCCTTGCTTACTTTCTTCTTCATTCTTGCAATGGCTACCATGGTTATCAATGCCTTGTAACCATGCTCAAGCATCAGACCATTTGGATTTCAGGTGTGAAATGGTTTGGTGATGCAACCAAAATTTTGAGACTAAATTACTTTTAAGTTTTTTTTTTATTTTTAATTTTGTAGGATTTTTTACAGTATCAACATTAATACCGAATCATATCGGTCTCATTTGAGTTGGGTATAATTTGAACGTGTTTTCAAAAATTCTCATCCTGCCCCTATCAGGGATTGACACCGGGATGCCTTGCCTAGCTCAACAATTTAATTCTATTCCATTTTATATTATTTATAATAATAAATAAATAAAATAAAATAAAACTAGCGAGTGTTAAAGGGGAAATTATAAAACTCCCCAATTAGTTTTTATTAAGGGCCGGCCCTAAATCTTGAATTTCATTAGTGCGGATAACAAATTAATTTTTGTTGTTGGAAAAAGTAACAAATTAATTGGAAATTAGGAACAATCATATTCATTAATAACAAAAATAAAGAACCATCAATTTACATCCATCCACAGACTTAAAAAAAATAAAGAAATAAAGAATATCAAGCGGCATTTCAACAAACACTTCGGTGTCCGTTGTCTAATCGGGCAACAAAATAGAAGATCCGGTTTGCCGACCCGACCAGCGGCCCGACAGATCGGCAGGCAGAGAAAACCGACACATCGGGCAAACCCTGCTCTTCTGCAGCCACTCCACAATGCAGCCCCGGTGATAAAGATGCGAGCACGGCATACACGTGGCGTCCGATCCAACGGCCATCTCCTCCAAACAAACCGCGCACGCAGCCGATTCTTCCACCGCCGCCGTCTCCAGCTTCGAAATCGCCGCCCTGCTCGCCGGCACGAATTTCGGGGCGGTCGCCTCCTCCTCCTCCTCGGAGCCGCCGAACTGCTCGACGAAAACATCGAGGCACGCCTCAATGTGAACGAGCATGAAGTCCGAGAAAGGGCGGGAACTAGCCTCTTCCGCAACGGCGCCGTTTGCTACCTTATCCACCATGGCTGCGCAGAGCTCCGGCGGGCAATGCAGCTCGGAAAGCAGAGCCTCGGCGAGCTTTGCCCTCGACGCATTTTCGTCCATCAGTAGGTCAAGTTGGAGCTCGTGCGAGTGGTATTCTGTAGTGGGCGGTGAAACGGCGTCGTTTTCTTCAGCCGAGGCGTGATTAAAAGTAAATGTCGTGGACTTGACAGTGATCAAGAATTGGGTACATGGCAAGTCAGTTTCAGGCTCAATCACGGCTAATGTAGATAACCGGCAGCGGCAGGAGACTTCGCTTCGCCTCTCCGTCGGTTGATCCATCGAGACGAAAATCGGGAAGCAAGAATTGAAGATGACACGAATTAGGGTTCGAGTATGGTGTAGAATACTTGTAGCAGAACCAAATTGTGAGGCTTGTTGGAAAGTCTTGTAACGTTTATATACAGAAAGCTAAGGGCGGTCTCCAATTTAAATTAGGAATTGTGATCGAAGTAGGATTCCTTGTTGCATTAGGATTGATGATGGGTCGTTGGTCAAAGGGTAGTATAGTAATTCAATAATGGAACAAACATTTGTTTATTTTACTTATTTTACGAAGAAAAGTTAATTGAAAATCGCGTGTGCCTAGTCAACTCTTTGACTCTGGGCAGGATCGCAGTTTTGCCTTGCTATTAATCGTAGTACAAAAGACAAACAATAACATTTGTTGCGGGCTCATCAGGCGCACCACTTGCCATCTGACCTTTAATTCCACCAGGTTGTAATTTTTTTTTTTTTTTAATCGAAACCCAAGGTTGTGATTCTCTTTTTCTTTTTTTTCTTTCAAACCCGAGGTTGTAAATTATAATTCATTGCGATACTTTTGCTGCATCTCTTACTAGTCTCTTGACCCACGCAGCGACTTAAATAGTTTTCTTTATTTTCATACGAATTTTTTTAAATTATTATTAAGTAAATATCTACCGAATAAAGCCGCTTCCTAATTTTCTTGCTTTTATTGAAGAATACAAGAAAGTTAAAGAGCTATTTTAATCAAAAGTACATTACATTGAAATTGCGAGAATCAGATTAATCAATATCTCACCAAAAAATTAAATTCACCTTCATTGGCTTGGCTACAATATTTATAAAAAAAAACACAAAATTTGATCTACATGCTTGCTTGCATCATATCTAAAAACTTCGTCCATCATCTCTCTTCATACCTCTCTCTTCATGCATCAAAGCAGGCATGGAAAATCGACACAATGGACAAGACCTGCTTTTGTCCAGCCACTTGAGAATGCAAGCTCCATGAAAAAGATGAGAACATGGCATACAAGTCCCTTCCGAACCAACCACAATCTCCTCCATACAAATCGAACACACAGTCGAAAATTGTACTTCTCTCACCCTCTCCAACTTATTCTCAACCCACAATTTTTTCGACCACGGCACGAATTCTAATCCGGCCTCCCCCACGTCATCGTTCCACACGTAAGTGTCAACAACATGAACATTGATGAAAACCGAAAGATTCAAAACCTTATGCCCGGTACCACCTCTGGTAACGAACAAATAGAAAGAAGCGTCGTTCAATATTTTATCTGTCATCCACTGACAAATTGCGGCTGGCACGCTCAAGCAAGATAGCTTGCCGGATATGGCAGTCCTTGAATCCTCGTCTGAGGCTTTGCCAGCAGCGAAGGGGTCGATCTCAAGCTTTTCGTGCTTAACGCTGACAAGGGTGGTGCAATTTTTTTGGTCAATGTGGTTGTCCTCAAACTCGAAATCCCAGCAGGGGTGAAGGCGAGTAACCCTAGCCTCCATGTTCAGAAGGAACTTGGTGGATCGCAGCTCGGTTTGGGGTTCAATTACGGCTTCAAGCTCTGTAGTAAGTCGGAAACGAGGGTCACCCACCACCCTTTCCAAAACTTCAATCGACATGGTCATCTTCTATACGCACACTTCTTGATTCACAGTGATCAATCGAGCACTTTTTGGAAACTAACAACTTTGTGTGTTTGGTTGTAAAAACTAGCAACTTATATATATATAAGCTTGGCTGGTTTTCAAATCAATTGCTAGGAATCCCTGTGGGTTGATCCATCAACTTGCAAATTCGATTGAGACGAAAATTGACAAGCAAGAAATCAGGGTTTGAGTATGGTGTAGAACTGTAGCAGAAGCAGATAGTGAGTATACGGTATGAAATGTTACTGGCATTTCACGTTTATATAGAAAGCTTGGTGGTCTCCAAATTAAATTAGGATTTGTGACGAAAGTATGATTCCTTGCGAGCCAATAAAGACATGAGGGGTAGTATAGTAATTAATTAATATATAAGCTTGGCTGGTTTCCAAATCAATTGTTTCCTTTTCGATAAGTATTTTATTAGTTTAACAAAAATTAACGTTGTTTTTGGTCGAAGAGGTTTGGGCCCAATAGCGTGGGTCGATGATGGATGACCCGTCGGCCCAATTGTTAGCGATGTTGCTCGTGGAGAAAGCTATGTAATTAATAAACAATATATTATATATGTAGTCGTTTCTTTAATATAAAAAATAGTTTATTCTACTGCTCATTTTATACTGCTCTTGCTTCTTTAGGTTTTTTCTTTTTTTCTTTTTTTTTCTTTTTCTTTTTTTTCTTTTTGTTGTTGAGAAAATATGGTATTTCATTCAACCAAAAGGAACATTACATGGTAAGAACTAGCATATTAACGGAGGCCTTATTAAAACCTTCACAGAGAAACAAAATCTCATGGTAGGAAATAGTACCACTCATGCTATTGACTAAACAGAAAAGTCAAACAACTTATACGAAACAAACCAACCTAAACCCCAACCACAAAATCCTTAAAACAACATTCCATCACTAGGCCTCATCATTTGGCCGGAGGGTCATGGGCCGAAGGGGACCCGCCCGGCCCGGCCCGTTATGAGCTTTGAGATGGCCCGGCCCGCCTTGAATTGGGCTAGGATTGGGCTTGGGTGTATGAAGCTCGGCCCGACCCGGTTAAGCCCAAGAAAGCCCGGCCCGTTAGGCCCGCATACATATATAATTATGTATAAATAAGAGTTTAGGATTAGGATTATATCACTTAAATCACATATATAATTTGTTTCATTTCATTTACTTTTCTTTACTCATTCCTAGTTTATAATTGGATGATTAGCACATTAATTTGTGCCAATTATTAATACAACAATTATATATATATATATATAAATAAGATGAACAACATATCATATCACCAAATATAATCATATCACGAAACATAATCGTACCACCAAATATAATCATGCTTTTCTTGAACAAATCACTAAACGTTTGCATATTTATTCATACCATCCTTTAAAAAAAATATTTTTTTATACTTTTTATTTTTTTTATAAATTATTTCTTAAAATATATTACGGTCTAATTATGTAATAACCTCAAAAATAATACATGGTTTTATTATTTTTGTGAAAAATCTTATTAAGTTGTGTGACTTTATTGGATGTTTTATGAATTTGGTTTGATGTGAAAATATTGGAATTAAGTCAGTTTAATCTCAAATTTGGACTAAAATGCCCTTATGATTAAGTTTATGATTTTTTTCAAATGAAGTAGGCCCATTTCGGCCCGGCCCTTTGGGCGTAGCCCGGCTCGGCCCGATGGGCTTTCCCAAGCCCGGCCTATGGGTCGGGCTTGAGCTTTGAATTTTAAAAAAACCCGACCCGACCCGTCCCGGCCTGGTATTTTCTCTCTACTTTTTAAAGTCCTGCTCGACCCGGCCTAAGCCCATTAAATTTGGGCGGGGCTAACCCGGCCCTGCTCATTAATGAGCCCTACCCATCACTACGTAAGTACTGTTAAAGAAATCCTCATATGATCTAGAAAAAGCATCATAGTTCTTCGAACATAGTCAAAAACGTACTACGGGTATCAAAATAGATCCAGCTAATCACCCAACTGCAAAACCATTGAAACACATCCCATCACTATGCAGATACTGTCAAAGAAAGCCTCCTATGATCTAAAGAAAGCATCATAGTTCTTCGTACAAAGTCAAAAACATATTGTGAGCATCATAACAGATCCAACCATACACCAACCACCACCTCCAATTTTCTTGGCCTCTTAGCCTGAAGCAAATTCCGAAGAAAGATCTTCATAGTATGAACGTTCATCGGTTACCAAGCCCACGAACGTTCCATAGGAGAATTATTTGGGAGATCTTGGAGACCCCTTGAGGTTGGTCTCCTCCTCCTTGTCAATAAAATCCTCGATACAAAAACTATGCTTACCAGAAAAATCCATGCCATTAACAATCAGATGCCCACACCAGTTTTTGCACGCTTATGATTCTCGCTTGGTATTGTATACTTGTCATCCCCTTAAGCAGAAGAGGAGGTGGCCATCTCCATAGCGTTAAGATGGAGACCCTTCACCAGCAAATGGCTCCTTGGGAACCCATAAAGGAAGCCAACATAGCCACCCCACGGAGAACAAAAGAGCAACAACAACAAAAACGTCATACCCAATTCACCAAGAAGAACCCAAAGAGACAATCAAAGAAGATTGAGAGCGATGACACAGAGAATGAGTAAAGAAAACTGGAGAAACCCTAACCCTAGCTGTTAAGGCTCTCCTCATGTGAACAGAAAATGACCCCTACATCATCATTGTTTCTTGAAATGTATTTCCTCTTGCTTCTTTAGTTTGTTTTTTAGACTCCGATGGGTCAAGCTCGTGATAGGGTAGTAGTTGTTTAGTTTGTTTCTTTTCTTTGGCCTTAGCCTGCCTTTTCAAAAAAGAACAAAAGAAAAATATATATAATAATATAATTTATCTAAAAGAGAAAATGTGAAAATATATTGAATTTTTAGGAATTTAGTTTAGATAGCTGCTCGTATCCGTGTTGTGTGTGTGAGTTTAATATGCTATCGCCCCTTTCAATAAAAAAGTTCCTCAAAAAAAAAAAAAACAAACAAACCATGTTTGTTTTGGTGACTGTAATTGTATTGAATTATAATGTAGAATTGGAGCACGTTAGATTATATTGGATTGGACAGAGTAACAACAACACGTGATTAAGGGGCTGGACTCCAATTCACTACTTTGACCATTACTCTTCATCTTGTAGGCCTCCCTCAAAAGTCCACATGATGAATGGTGGAGATCTTCTAATCTAAAATGTACTAGACCAGTACAACATGCTATCAGCATATGGTCACCCAAATCTTTTAGAAGAAGAAAAATGATCACAGGAAAAAAAAACAAATTTCGTTTTTGTTTTTATATTCTTGGGGGAGAAGTCTCAGTCAATGAGTGCATTTTTCTTCAACTTCTGATGAGGAGAGGAAATTACCATTGTTTTTCTTTTTCGCCTCAAGAGAAGAGATGACCTCACTACAATACTACATAATACTTCTGACTAAGAACAAGATGTCAACTCAGAATTGGAAAATTAGTAAGGAAAAAAGGCAAATACGGTAAGGACTCTTAAGAATTCAATTATCGGCAAGTACTGCTATGGGCAGTAAGCCGCCTTATACATATGAAAAGAAAAATGCCAAAGTATCATGCATAATTAAGAACACCTCGTAGCTGGACGAAAAAAATTATGCGCATAAATGCAATCACACAACACTGGCTTCCCACAACAAATTTAAATCAATTATGTATTGTGAAGAGGAAGAAATTCTCTACTACATTTCTGTGAATGCTATATACACCACAAAAATAATGTCCCATGGGATTGAAATAAAACTAGGTTAGCTTGGGGACTGAAAGAGCATAGTTTTTGTCCAGTTACCGATATGATATTTCTTCCCATCGATCGTAGAGAGTGGACAATAAAAATCATCACATATCAACCGGACCCCAAATATTTCTGTCATCAGAAGACTTTGAATCTCTTAAAAATGCTCCCAAGTGCGGTTTTGCTGGTTGATTTCTTCCAAGGGGGAAGTTCCAAAATGAATCAGAGTTCTCGAAGAAGATGTAAAAGGCGACAGCGGATGCTAAAAACAGTCCTAAAAGGACCATATAGATCTGCCACTCTGCATATTTGGAACAAGGGCAAACAAAACTGTCAAACCACACCCCAACAAATATATAACAAAAGAAGAAGAAAACAGAGAGAGAGAGAGAGAGAGAGAGAACCTTTCCAATCTGCTGGAACAGTTAACTTAGTTACAACAGCTCCCCATTCATTAGAAGTAGTGAGCACAACCCTGAAACCAAGAAAAACGTGAGCATCCAACAAACAAAGAATTGTATACTCCAAATTTCTTGGGTTACAAAACATGTCTAAAGTTAAATTTCATTCGAAGTTTCCAGCAACGCTTAGTACTCTACTTTAGCATTCCGATGCAGAAGAAAAAGAAACAAGAAATTGTTTTCCAAAGTTAAAGCCCCTTCCTGAGCAAGACTATAATTCCAATGCTGTTCAACGAAGGCAAATAGAAGCATTAAGAAAACTAGAAGAAAGTTGTGTGCTGATCCTTAATACATTCAATAGAATGAATACCCAGAAAATGGCCTCTAAAGAAGCATTTTCATGAAAATTACATGCTACGAAAGTGCATCAAGCGCGACCTTAGATCTGAAAACAACATGAGCTCTAATAACACGAGTAAAACCTTCTCTATAACATATGCAAATTATACAGCAAATCTATCTGTATTACAAAATAAAGTCAAATTTTATTATATTTAAATAACGGTCAAGGAATGGATTGATTGTTAAGCACCGGTCAATCAATTATGGTAATTCAACATACAAAAACATGTCAGTAGTAGTTCACAAAACTGTATTGGTTGGAAGGGCCTTACCTTTCAGTGGGACAAAACTCCAGAGTTTCAATGCATGTACCCAGGTGTAGCCTCTTACTCCAGTGGCAAATCTCCATTTTCTTAACTTCAACCACACAAATATCTCCATCTTTGCTTCCTCTGCAATTTAAAGAAAAAATTGGTGAAACCGATATCATAAACTATGTCCCAACAACAACATTCTGATAATATTTACCAAATCATCAAAGCACTGTATCCAAATGTGGAGTGACTCATCATTGAACCAAAAAAAGAACATAATAAACAGTCAATTAATATATTTCTCTGATTCACATCAACATTGAACATTTGAAAGATTTGTCCTCTCTTAAAAGGGAGTGTGAGCAGGCATATCTATGTGTATATTACATTAGCACTCTATTCATTATAAATATGAACCAGTCTAATTACCAGAGATGTTTAATGTTCAATTCAGTGCACCAGCAGAGCAATTTATTGTTTAATAAATTCTCATTTAAAGCCTAGTATATAAACACAACATAAAATGCAGTAAAGCGCTTACAGAGCAAGATATTTCCCATCCTTGCTGACAGACATAACGGAAGCAGACTTTTTAAGTAGCCTCTTATGCCCAATTTTAGTCCATGTACTTATGTCCCAAACTGCGGTCAAAGCTTTATCACCTGTTTGATTAAAACAAATATATTTAATTGTCTGAGAAACAATGATATAGCAGTACAGAATTATTTTAGAGAGGTAGACCTTTTTGAACAGTGCAAAATAGAAAGGGTTTTGTTGCATCCTTAGAAAACCGACATAGTTCAATCTTTTCATCCTGCATGAATTAAACTCCAAATATTACCCCAAGATTCCACCCAAAAAAAAAAACACCAAATATTATGCAAGATAGGAGAGAAAAAAAGGCAATATATTTCAAAAATTTAAATGAATAAGCCATACTGAGTTGCGAGTCAAAGTAGTCAAAGGAACACAATCTTCCATCTTCCATATTCTTGCTGCTCCATCAGTAGATGTTGAAGCTAAGAACTCGGAGTCTAGGCTAGAGTAGGATAAACATAGACCAAAACATTCAAAATCCAGTATAGGAAAACTGTGCAAATCTTCTTAAAATATTCCAGTCTATAGACTCCATACACCAAAAGAAAATGAAAGGGAAAAAGAATCCATTAACGTCTTTTATTTTCATTATATAACCAATTCATCTTTGCTTATGCTAAATTCAACCAAGACAGGTGGTTTGTTTGAGATTCTTAGATGAGTGCAATAAGTACTGCGGGAAAACATCATGGCCTTTTCCTATGTAACTGCAGTAGCATTGATTAAGATACATAACTCTTCTTGCTCAATCATATGATAATGCCAAATCCAACAAAATGTAAACAGATATCTGATTATAGCATTTTCTTATGCCTTGTTATCTGTATTTAAATGTACACAAGACAATCAACAAGCATTTTCCTCACCTGAAATCCAAATCACGAACAGACTTGTGCGCTCTTGGTTCATCTAAAATTATTCGGAGGCTTGGCCACTCCAAAATTCTCAAATGCCCATCCTAAAGTTGATTAGGGCATAATTAAATAATGTTTGGCATAAAAATTAAGCTGCAGCACGAGAAGTGTATGGTGAAAATGGACAGTAATACAGATTATTGCTTACCACCCCACCAGTAGCCAATTTAGATCCATCAACACTAAAAGCTAGACACTTCTGTGGACCAATTCCCTTCAAAGGAGCTAGTTCTTTTGCCAGCAGCTTTGCATTTGATTCTTGGCCGTATAACTCAAACAATCTGCATTTCTCCCAAAAAAATATAATTCAATATATGAGATATACTAACAAGTTAACTCAAGGCAAAATACTGGATGTGGCCACACTTGAGGACTACATAACCTCCACTAGAATCTCAATAAACAGACTAGCTAACACAGAAAGAGGAGGAGCAGGAGGAAAAGAAGCTCAATCAGCCAACAAACACTGGCAAGTTGAACAACAATTTATACGAGAAAAGTATCCCCATCATGCTCTTGTCTCTATCTTGGTTTAATCCTAATAAACTCCACCTTAAATTTGAATGATATCTTTATACAGAGATCATGTTCTTTAGTTGAAGTGAAGTCAAAATGTGCAAACAAAAGGCAGTGATAGTAGGAAAATAAAGCATATGGAAGACCCAAAAATCTTATCTTCTGGGTTCTAAATTTAAAATGGTTCAAGAAAGCCAAATATTTGAACCTTGCCACCGAAATAAAATAAAAATAAAAAAGCATTTAAAAAAGAAAATATACAGATGTGTACCCACATATCCTATCAAGCACTAATAATTATAGTACTATTACAAAAATGAAGCAGTGAATCAGACGGGAAGCTTTACGCTCCAGTTTTAGCAATCAAACAGCACAGCTACTCTCCAACAACATCAAACAACAGTACAGTTTAAGCAAGCTTTAATGATCAAACACCATAAACCAATGAAATGTAAACAAGGACAGCTTTTTTTAAAAAAAAAGGTTCTTTAACACTTATAAAAGGCGTCAACTAATAATTAGCATCAAATTGGGAAACAAAAAGAAACCCAAAATAAAAAATAGTACCACGGATATAAAATAACAAAAAACGGCTGTTAAATTTCGAAAAACAAAATCACTAGAAGAGAAAGAAAGCTCACTTGCAGCCATCATTAGAGGTAGAGCAAACGATGTCGTCTCCGGTTGGGTGCACCGCAATGGAAAGTGGCTCACCCTCCACTTCTTCAAGCACATATGTAGTCTAAACAATCAATCCAAAACACACACAAAACAAAAATTAAAGTCAAACGCAAGCAAACAAAATAGTCAACCCTTTCTTCGAGCTCTCTTGGGTCAACCCGGTAAAACAAAAAAACCCAAAATACGAATACCCAATTCACAGGGTAGCAAAAATTGCATCCAAAGCTTGTAAATTTCAAATAAAAAGAGATTTTAGAGAGCGGGGGAGACCAGGGGAGAGGAAGAGAGAGAAGTAGTCTTGGGGTCGAAGGAGAAGATCTCGAGAACTGAAGAAGACGACGACGAAGAAGAATCCTTACGACTGGACCTCCCGAACACCGCCCAATTGGCGCTTTCGGGCCTTCGGATCCACGACCCGCACGTCACCGGACCCTGCTGCTCTGCCCCACCGGTCGCCATTCAGTTCAATTTCTAAGAAGAGAGAGAGAAAACAGAGGCAAAATCTGACACGGATAGAATTAGAAATTTCGTTAGTTTTCTCTCTGTATATTTATTTATAGAATTAAAAATGGACCCCACCAAAACCCCCCCCAAAGGTACAAGAACGACGACCATGTTGTTGTCGTTGTGGGTCCCAAGGAGCTGTATCGACGACGATGATGCTGATAACAATGTTGTTGGTGGGATGGGACGATGTCAACTTTGTTGATGGATATTCGCTCCAAAGATTCTGCGCCTTTTTTTTAATTTTCCCTCCAGGACTAGATTTGGGCCTGGTAAGGCCCATTTTGGTTTGAGCTCGGCCCATGAGCCCAACCTTCGTCTTTTCTTTTCTTTTTTCTTTTTTTTTCCCTGTAGCAAAACCTCTATACTAAAACCCTACCGTTTTTCTGGTTCTCCGTCGTGAAATTTCAAAGCTCTGTTGCCCAACAAAGCCTAAGCTTCCATTCGGTCTACTGTATAACTGGTTTTCTGTCAGAGACGCATTGAAGGGCTGAGAGCTCTCTCTCTCTCTCTCTCTCTCTCTCTCTCTCTCTCTCTCTCTCTCTCCAGAAACAGCAGCAACTAAATTGGGACCAGAGAGGTATTGCCTTAACTCACTGAGGGTGCATCCTAAAATGCTTTCCAAGATGCACACCAACTGTTTGGTGATATGTCCCCAAGAAACATGTTGGATATTGTTTTCCTTTTCATTATTGCTTTTAAGTAATTTAGGTACCAACACACCAGCTGCATACTTTCTATCTTGTGTTTTGTTCTTGTAAAAATCTTTTGCTTACACTTTCTATTGTTTTTCTTTTGATAGGGAAGTGTTTGTATCCTTTCTTGACAAAACCCAGAATTTGATTGTCTCAAATTCATTACAATAATCAATTCTTAATGAATTTTAAAGGATTTATAAACCCTTGTGGATTTTATGGATTGTAATTAAATAGGGGTCCTGCTTCTCTCAGAATAATCTCTTCTCCTAAGTTTGCCTGAGCTTTCTAACCCTGCCCCTTGATAAAGGTCCAACGATCACAATTTAATGTGAATTTGTTCATAATACATTGATATTAATAGATTTCTTTTTGCATTTGCTTTTTGTTTTTCTTAATGCATTGAGTTTTTTCTGTCCTCTTTCCTCTTCAATTCAGTGTTTTGCTATTCAAAATTCACCTTTGAGTTGGGTTTGCTAGTTTGTACAGAATGTGTATGGGTGTAGCTCGAGATAGGATATGGATTCTCCAGCTAAAAGATTATGTGAACCATTTTATTTATTCTTGTTTTAGAAAAAATTGAATATTGTAGTTAAATTGCATTACTCATCAAGTTTCAGGGCATTTTGTATTTTACAAATACGAAACTGGATTAAGCAAGATGGGTGTGAAACAAGACGATGGCAGTATTATGCCTACATCTGAACAGGTACGCATTAATTCTCATTTTATTTTATCCAAATGAAAATCAACCAATTATATCTTATCTAGCACTAGCAGTCCCTCAACATGTGCTTGCAATTATGGTTCTATTCAGTCTCATAGATTTTTGCTCAGATCATCTGTTTGGTTAAGATATTCGATTGTAAATATTTTGGCATTTTGCTTATAGTAGTTTTTTGTGTTTTTTTTTTTTTTTTTTTTTACTGAACGTGATGTTATGGCCGTTTCTTCTTACCTGATTGTACTACTGTCTTTGTTGCTTCCTGCTTTCTAACCACATTCGGCTGTTTATAAGTAATACTTGTGAAAATAGTTAAACTCTCATCTGTTTTTATTTTTTTTCTAGCTACGTACTTGGAATGTGCCTGACCATTTAAGCAATCTAAGCTGTAATCTTGACACCTTCTTTACATATCTCCACCATCTCACTCCTCCAACATGAGAGCTGAACACTAGGTTCTTATGTAAATATATGGCTTCCTGTTACACGATTAGAAAATAAATGGTTCATATTTTAATTTGCAGGAGAAGATCTCTGATGAGTTAGATATCAGAGTGAAGAAGTTTCTTAGAGGCGAAAAAACTAATTTGGAGGTACCGTGTTGTCATGGGAATTTGACTTTTCATGAAATTTGACTCGTTTATTTCTTATTGCATCTTGGATTGTCGTGTTTGTAGGGCTTGCAAGATAAAAAACTGAAGGGTCAACTTGCTGTTAGAGAAGAATTGTTTGGAAAATCTGCACAAGCTGCTGCCAAGGCTGAGAAGGTGAATTTTTATTGAATGTGATCTGTTGTTCTGTTATAGCAGAAGGGAAAAAATCTAACATACAGTCATGCTTAAGCATTCTGTTGGCCTTTGTATTAATTTGTATAGATTCAGCTATGGTTTGTATTTTTTCCAGTCGTATGCTGTTTGCTTTTCATCTGAATTATAGTTTTTTCTGATTTACTGGATTTAGTTCATACAAGCTGATCTTCTACAAGATATTTTGCTTCTCCTTTTCTTTTGGTAGATGTAATAACAATAGACTTTAATGAATTTTCATTTGTGATCAAAATTATAGTGGCTTCTGCCAAGTGAGGGAGGCTATTTGGAGGCTGAAGGCATAGAGAAAACATGGAGGATCAAACAAGAATCAATTGCTCGTGAAGTAGATATCTTAAGCGCAAGGAGTCAATATGATATTGTCTTACCAGGTTGAAACCTAAACATTTTTATTGATTTCTAATGATTAACAGTCAGTCAGAATTTTTCATTCAAACTTTATTGTTTTCCTTATTGAAGTTGAAAGTTTTCATGTCCTATATCTGGTTGTGTGGCTTTTCCCATTTCAGTTATGCAAATTCTAATTCAACTGGCCTAAGCAAAATTAGTTTTGGGATGATCTGTATTGACTGAGAAGAGAGTAGAATTTGGAATATCCTGATTTATCGACAATAAAGAATGAAAAGAAAACTGGAAATGTTCTTTTCTCTTTACAGGGTTTTCAGATAAGTCCATTGATATTTGGTGGAAAGAAGAAATAAATGAACTGGAGCAGAATAAAAAATATAGCTTTGTTGGGTGCTGGATATTAGTTGACATAATGGTTCAAGGGGTTGAATGTGGGATCGATAACGTAGATATTAAAAATAAGGCGGATTTCAATGTGAGGTCTAAAAGCAGGTTTATGCTTTGTGAGGTCTCCTGCATCACAAATCTTACTCTAAAATTTATGACTTAAACCTAATTCTTATCTGCAGATCTTGGTCCTTACACACTGGATTTCACCTCAAATGGTCGGTATATGGCAGCTGGTGGACGCAAGGGCCATCTGGCTATTTTAGACATGAAGAATATGAGCCTGGTTAAAGAAATTCAGGTATTTTGGGCAGTATGAATTCAAAATAAAACTATATTTTTTCTACCGAGTAGTAATACCTTTTCAGTCAGACACTGTGACCTTATATTATACATGATTGTTCGCCTCTCTTTTTTTCTTACCAAAATTGTTCACCTCTTGTTAGATTGATTTAGATATGTTTCTTGCAGCCATGTCCCCATGTCTTAGTCTTCATATGCAAAGATATAATGTACTACTGTGGAATTTGATGCACTAGATTAGATTCTGAATTTTGTAACCAACATTATGAAGATAAGAGTTGCGGGAGAGAGAATGAAAGGCATCATGCAAGTACATTTTAAACAATTTAATCTTTGAACCTTATCAAGTTGTGATATGTTTTGAGTCAAATTAACAGTTCGATGTAGTTGTAGCTTCCCACTGTCCAAATGTGAAAGTTTAGATGGGTGGATGTTACTATAGTAAACCCTTTATTGTTTTCCTCAATGTACATTTAGTTCATTAGTGGGAAACATCTTTTTCTATGTTTTTAAATGTTATGAGCAAATGTTGGGTCCTTGTTTGATTTGTACTTCGTGGTTTAACTGGAACATTGGACTGATTAGCCAATTGTTTGTTCAGGTTAGAGAAACAGTGCGTGATGTGGTGTTCTTGCACAATGAGTTGTTCTTTGCTGCTGCCCAGAAAAAGTATATAACTATTTGCTTTACTTAAATTAATGTTCTGTAGTTTGGTAATCTTTTTACATTTACAGGGTAGATTATAGATGGAAATTTTTTTCTGTTGCATGTGACTAATATTGCGAAACATTGAATACTCCCATTGTACAATTTTTGTTTGGACAAATGGACAACTCCAGATATTACTAAAACCTGCTCAATCTACTTTGAACTGACTTGTTGCTCCAGCAGATTATAGATCTCTCTCACAACCACATTTTTCTTTATTCCTGGTGGTGGCACGGTGATGCACTTTTGTCCGATTTTATATACATTGATTTAGCCCTGTGTACTTGTTGGAGGATTCACATTATGTTGTTTTAGCCAATATTCTCTACCATGGCCTTCGGTTAAGTACATGTTTTTTTTTTTTTTTTTTTCCCTTTGCAATGTGAATAATAAACGCAAGAGTTCAATTTATAAGCAAAATCTCGTTTTGTAATTTTCACTAGTTTATCTTCTACTTAAGATTGATGTTTTATCTTATTTAGAGGTGCTAACCATTTTAATTAACAACAGGTATCCATATATTTATAACAGGGATGGCACTGAACTTCATTGCTTAAAGGTTAGCTTACTGTATTGAATAGATTGTTGTCTAACCACATGGATCACAATGATTTAAAGGCTTTTCCCTATTATTAGTAACACAATACTAAATATCATGCCAGTGTTTATTTTTTATCCCAGGTCTTTGTTTGAGTTGTCTCATTACAGTGCATGTATTGTGAACTGGCTAATCAATTATATCTTCAGTTCGTGCTCCTAATGAGTTTAACTTATAGATTGCGTAGAGTTTAAAAGCTCTTCAGATAGGTTGGTGATGTTCTGGGAAAATAGCAGTATTTTAAGATTACTCCTTTCTTTTCTCAAATCGTAATCTGCGACTCATGGTCACTTCATAAATAGATATTTAATCTATTCTGGGATCACAGTTAAAACTTAATTTTCTGAGCTGTGAATTCTGCCTTTATCCCATTAATAAATTGGTTTAGGTAAATTCTTAGGCAGGTCAAACATGTTGAATAATGTGAGATAAAGCATCAAGCATCAAGCCAGAATCTTAAAAGTCAGTTGCTTGCCTTTATGTGTAATTCTGTTCTAGGCGTTCAATTTCTAGGAACCGTGTTCCTCATATATATGCAGCTTATTCCATAATTTGCTCTAATACTCTTACAAATCAAATAGTTCCTTGTGATCTGTTGTGAAGTCTCCTTTAATAGTTAAGTGAATGGTTTTCAGATGCATCTGTATTGAGCTAAAGTTATACTTCTTATCATGTAGGAACATGGCGCAGTTTTAAGGCTTCAATTTTTGAAAAACCATTTTCTCTTGGCATCAATAAACAAATCTGGGCAGCTTCGTTATCAGGATGTAACAATGGGCGGGATGGTAGCTAATTACAGGACTGGCTTAGGCCGTACTGATGTGATGCAGGTGAACCCCTACAACGGGGTTGTTGCTTTGGGTCATTCACTTGGTACAGTTTCCATGTGGAAGCCTACAAGCTCTACTGCTCTTCTCAAGAGGCTGTGTCACAAGGGGCCCATCACAGCAATGGCATTCCACCCAAATGGCCATCTCATGGCTACAGCTGGGAAAGAGAAGAAAATTATGCTTTGGGATTTGAGGAACCTTAAGGATGAGCCACTCCAGACTTTGCCGGGGAATGCAGATACTCTTGATTTCAGTCAGAAAGGTCTGCTTGCTCGTTCAACTTCATCATTTGTACAGATCCTTAGAGATTCATCTGGGACTCAGAACTACAATAATTATATGACTCATAAAATAATTAAAGGTTACCAAGTAGAAAAAGTGTTGTTTCGACCTTATGAAGATGTTCTCGGCATAGGGCACTCCATGGGGTGGTCTAGTATTCTGATTCCTGGTTCTGGGGAACCCAACTTTGATTCTTGGGTGGCGAATCCATTTGAAACATCTAAACAGAGAAGAGAGAGGGAAGTGCACTCTCTACTTGATAAGCTCCCGCCTGAGACAATCATGTTGAATCCCACAAAGATTGGCACAGTAAAGCCTCAGAGGAGGAAAGAGAAGAAAACAAAGGTGGAGAAAGAGGCGGACATGGAAGCCGCTGTGGAAGCGGTCAAGGGCATTGAACCAAAGAAGAAAACAAAAGGAAGGAATAAGCCAAGTAAGAGGACAAAGAAGAAGCAGGAGATAGTTGCGAATGCCAAGAGGCCTTTCTTGGAGCAACAAAAGAAAGAGGAAGAACAAGTGGCTAGGAAGAAGCAGAAAGTAATTGAGCAAGTGGAGCTACCAACATCTTTGCAGCGGTTTTCTCGCAAGAAATCAGCTACATAGTTGTGCTAATCTAGGTTAAGGTGTTGTATTTTAATTCAATGTTATTCATTTTGTGATTTGTGTTTGTTTGTCTTCAATCAAAAATAACTTTTCCATTTATCTCAGTAAAAGTACGAGCCAAAGGGGTTCTAGTTTCCAAGCTCATCCCCATAATTCAAATTTCAGATTTGGGATTTGATTTCAGTTCAATAGGGTTCATGTAAATCTAATATTCATAGGATTATGCATTTCGGTTAAACTATGTTGTCCAGATTAACCAGATTGATCTGGTTCAGCACAAATAACATGAGCTCAAATGGCAAGCTTAACCTGCGTATTGAATCCATGACATGAGTTCAATCTCCCTTACGTTTTGTATATAGATCAATTCAATTTATAAATGGTGGGTGCGGTGCGGTTTATTTAGGGTTTCGGCCTCAAATCGTACGTAGAATCAATGAAACATCACGATTCGAATTGTTTCGGTTTAAATATCAAATTGGTAGCAAAAGCAAGCGTGAAGCCACCCTTAGGCTAGTGCTAATTTTTGGAAAGTTCATCTTATTTAGTGGAAATTAGCCAATCTCATCCTAAGGAAAATGTAGTCCACTTAAATTCATCTGAGTAACTCCTTAAATGAATATATATATATATATATATACACAGAGAGAACTTCCATTGAGGGATCCGTCAAATATCCAAACTGTCTATTTTTTAGAAAATCATTCAAAGATCATCTCTACCAAAAAAGACTTAAAGCCGATATCATTTGACCAATCAATTGAGTTATTGAAATTTTAGTACTTTTTTGAAGCACCGTGTTCATTGATTTTGTATGATACAATTGGATGTAGGACATAATTGGATGTTGAAACAGTTTCTGATTTGTCTAATTTTTTGCAAGGATGAACAATGAATGTAAACTTAAAAAATAGATGGTTTGGATCGTTGAAAAAAAAATCCTAAGTGATCCTAAAGGGTGTCCCTCAAATAAGCTTATTTGAGTAACACCCTTGTAGGGCTCACTCCGCATTGTATTTCACTAATCCAAACGTCTATTTTGTAAATATTCATTTAAAGATCATCTCTACAAAAAAATCATTTGAATTTAATATCATTTGATCACTTAATTAAATTATTGAAATTCTTTGATCTTGTTGATTCCAATTAGATGCCTTACTGATTTTCAATTTGCATGATTTTTTGCAAGGGTGATATTTGAATAAAGAAGTGAAAAATAAATGGTATGGATCGTTGAAAAAAATTTCATAGGGGACCCTAAGAGCACTTCCACCCCATTATGCCATGGCAAAGAGTAAGGGCAAATACTATTCATGTGAATAGTGACTGCCATAACAATTTTTTGATGCATTCCCACTCATTACCATGGCACCACTATTTATATGAGATATGAGGAAGGGAATTGTATGAATTTTGGCGTGGGAAAGTAAAGAACATGGCTAAGTATTTATAGAAAATAATAATTATTATTATTCTGAATTTTTTGGTTTATTTTATTTTAAAAAATTGTATTTAAATTAGTCTCTGACGTCAGCTTGCCCAGACAAGTCTTGCTTTTAGGCTTGCCCACTTTTATGGGCCCAGTTCTTGCCATGGCAATTTTTCTTTTGTGGGCTTGTAGTGTGATGTTAGCGGCCAATTTAAATACAAAAAAAATTGAGAAAAAAAAAGGAAAAAAAAACAAAAAAATTTCAGAAATTTTTTCTATAAATACCTAGCCATGTTCTTCACTTCCCACACCAAAATTCATACAAATTCCTTTCCTCATATCCCATGTGAATAGTAGTTACCCTTAGGTTGCCATGGAAATAGATGGGAATGCATCAAAAAAATTGCTAGGGTAGTCACTATTCACATAAATAGAATATGCATTTACTTGTACTTTGCCTTTGACATGGCACTATGAATGAAAGTGCTCTAGAAGGTATCCATCAAATAATTTATTTGAGGAATTCCTCAATATAAGAAATATACATAAACTCCCGACTCTAACCAACCAAAGCAATTTGTCCAGTGATTCGTTTTGCTGAATTTAGATTGCTTTGCTTTGACAAGCAATTAAACCACTATACCACTATTCTTTATTCTCTAATGTCATAAATTTTTCTTTAAAATAACTTTTTTCTTTCTTTTATATAAGTGATATTAGAGAAGAGGGAATTGAATCTAGGATCTCGACTGCATGGGTAAATATTTTTAACCATTTTTTTTTAAAATGTAAATGATACTAGCGGAAGAGGAAAGTAAATATAGAATCTCACACTGTCAGTTCAAAGTAAGGACTAAAATATCGATAATATCGACGAAATATTGCCAATATTATCATTCTTTCGAGTCTATGATATTTTGGAACATATCTGTCACACCCAGGGACGGCAAAAATTCCCAATGAGGACCCACCCCAACCCTAACGGAGGGAGATTTCGGGGCCAAACAAGTATCAGGTACAAGGATCCCTGAACTTAAAAAATCCCCGACGGGTATGGGGAGGGGATGGTATTGGCATCCCAATCCTCCAACCTAGCCCAAAAATATATGTGTTTATATTTAAATAAATAAATAAATATTTATAATATTTATGTTTAACCCTAAGTTAACCTCCCTCTCCTGATTCTTCCTAATCTTCTCTGGAATTTCATATTGATGTGATTTTGAATAGTTGAGTTGTACTTTATAGTTAACTTGGATGTGTTGAATGATAATTTAATAGGAAACTTAATGTTAAAAATGCATGATAAATATTTCTTATGCAAAAAAAATCGGGGATTCAGGGTGGGTATGAGGGATAGTCCTCCGACGGGAACAGGGACGGGGATTCCCCAAAACCTATTAAATAGGGATGGGTTCGGGGATGGGGGCAAGGATGAAGAGCGGGGACGGGGATGGAATTGTCATACCCGGCCCTTACCCGACCCGTTGCCATCCTTAGTCAAGCCCCAACTCACGGATTTACGTAACCTTGGATTAAGACATGATTCACACATTAATTATAGAATTTGATAAAAGCTATAACTAAAATATGAAGAAACATAAAATAAATATTTCACATAGAATATTCAGTGGAAACGAAAACATCTAAAATCTTAAAAAATTTACATTATTTTATAAGTTAGAACTACTCAAGAGTTCACTAAAAGAGTAGCTCATTATTCATCCATAAGCTATGTACACAATACACTCTATAGATATGCCAAAATCATCACAAGCTCTAGATTTCAGGTTTAGTACCTGCAAAATCTGTTAGGGGGTGAGTGAAATCATAGCTCAATAGGGACATAAACCTTTTTAAGGTAAATTGATATAACTAAATTAAGTGACATACAATCACACAGCCAAATATCACATTATTAATAATAATGCATAAATGCTCTTCATCTAATCCCTTTAATTCATATAATTGGACAAGCAGACCTGCACATCCCATACAACGCTTATACCACTTGGTCCTGAATGCCCATTTATATGAACTAACCTCCATCTCAATCATCTCATAAATCCCCTTTTATTAGTCATCTTGTCTAACTCTCTGTCGTCAGTCCCGTATCATCCAATAAAAACCACGTGCACTGTGGGATTCCTGAGATGTGGTACCTGCCAAGAGTTAGACTTAACTACACAAAAGATCATTTCCATTACCCTATTTTCCATTAGTATTTTTCCACCCTAAGAACTCCAACCAATTTCCATGACATGATATAATTATGTCTTTCACATATCTCATATATCTAAAAACAATGTAATCATTTAAATATCACCAATGTACATATAATCATACCAACATTAATCAAATAGTTAACAACACGTAAACACCCCACATCAAGAACATTATATAGAATCAAGAACATCCATTATAATATCACGCATAACATAGTGCTCACGAAATTTAATTAAATCAATTCCCGTAAAAAGGCCCTCCCCCCCCCCCCCCCCCAACCCCCCTATATTGACACCAAAGCTTTTGCTAGAAATGTAAGGTGTTTCTCAATTTTCTACCGCATTCACAAACTCAGTCTCCCACTCTATTTCTGTCTAATATTTCTTCTTCTCTGTATTTTTTTTTTCTTCGTGCAAACTTACAAATGCTTCACAACTTGGCTGAAATGAGAATGAAAAACAAAGGAGTGGAATGATCTATTTATTGAAAGGAGCAGACCCAAATTTCACTTTGGAATCTGGGCTGAACCCTGAGCGTATCCGACATCTGGTGAATGTTAAGACAAAAGACCAAATTGCCCTTCTAACTAGAAACTAAGTTTTATAGCAGCTAGACTTCTCCTGAAAATTCTATAGAGTCTCCCCTGTAATCTGCTCATTTCCAAAAAGTCTCCACCTGCCAACAACCATTTATATATGTATCGCAATCATTCAGCATGCATTTAAATATATTCAAGCAATCAAACGTCATATCATTCTGGCATCCGGCCTCAATAAGTCGAATAAATCAATCTGCTAATAACATTCAAATCAATTCTTATAACATCCCCAGAACAGTGTTATATTTCACAATAACTTAACTGGATTACCTTTTATTACCTAACCTCGTGGCTACATCTTGTAACACTAGGCTACCTACGTACCCTTACTAAGGGATCAAGCCACACATAGTTCTTTCCTATACTCGTAGCAGTCATACATTGAATATAAATATGCCATACATTGAACTCCCTTTAGTTTAGTTTAAGAATATCTCAGAACTGACATTCTCTCCTTCTAGGTGTAACCCCATTCCTGATCCGTCAATCCCATCATCGCAGGCCTCGGAGACACCACTTCTATCCGGGCCGCAATTCCCCCTTCGCAGGTCTCGGAGATACCCTCTTCTATCTGAGCCACAATTCCCCCTTCCCAGGTCTCGGAGATACCCCCTTCTATCTGAGCCACAATTCCCCCATCGCAGGTCTTTGAAATACCCCTTCTATCGGAGCCGTAATTCCCCCCTCGCAGGTCTAGGAGATACCCCCTTCTATCCGACCCGCAATCCTCGCTCGCAAATCGGAAGTCCCTAAACATTCTAATATGCCCAGGACACATGTCCTGTGAGTTTGGAATCAATTGGATGGTCGGATTGATCACGATCGCACAATCGGACGGTTACTGTAAACCTAGCACTAGGGTTGGCAATTTTGGAGTATCCGGGACTCTGATTTTCGATCCGTCGACTCCTATACGATCCTGGAATTATCTAGATCAACATATCTAAAAATAACTACAATCCAACGGCTCAAATGTATCGAACCGGGAAATCGCTAATAGGCAAGATCCGTTCGGGGTTCAAACGTTATCCAAACTAGAATCTGAGCACGCCTACCCGCTCGTGATGACCAATCTCAAAATTAGGGGTCAAGCTTCCTACTCTAGGTTCTGGACATCAATTGGAGCCACTTTTGTTCTTGGACCTACCCCGAAAAATGGCCTGAAGTGGCCGAAATTTCAACCCAAAATCCGGCCAAACTTTGAGTTACAAATCGAACCACCTAGGCTAGAAATCAATCAAATCATATCCAACCATCAGCTAGAGCATGAAAAATAGGTGAAAAACCATACCTCACACGTCGAGATTGGTGCCCGGAAGAGAGAGATCGAACGGCTAGAAATTTCGAGCGAAATCGGCATGTTCTCGGTTTCTTTCTGGCAGATTCCGGTGGTTTAAACGGAGGAACTTGACCGGGAAGGGAAGGGGGAGGCTGCCCGGTTCATTTGGGTCCGATCCCGTGGCCAGCCGTGGCCTGTAGCTATGGCGGTCGCTCCTTGGAGCCACCGGTTGTCCAGAAAAGTCGAAAGGGAAGGAGCTGCTCGCACACAGAGAGAGAGAGAGAGAGAGAGAGAGAGAGAGAGAGAGAGAGAGAGAGAGTTGTTACATTTATAATGTAGTGAAGGCGGTAGCTAGTACATGATAATATCAACATTTATGTAAGAACTTAATCTCTAAGTAATATATATCAATATGGCCTTGCACTCCAAGTCAACAACTGACAAAAAAAAAATTACTATGAAGACACTTTGTGGTGACTCCAATTCCACCAATCACATCCTAACAATTTTCGTGTTAGAATGATGAGTAGACAAGGCTAGTAAACATAGCCTTGCATGAGTGACATGCGTATTGACACCTAACAAGGAGGAGGTGTGCTTTTAATTACTATTCACGTATAAAAATGGAGTTATCCTTTTAGCAAGAATACATAGCCATGAAATAATAAACATTAAAATTAAATTAAATCAAAACCTTTAAAGAAATTAAGAAAAAGAACACGTGAATTTTACTAACAACAAATCCTAACTAACTACCTTTTCAAGAACCAATTTACTAAAGTAAATTAATATATATATATATATATATATAAATAGAATAAAATATAAATAATTATTAGAATAGTACTATCAATGCAAAACAATATATATTTCCTTTTTACCAAGATAATTACTTATAAATATACATATAATAATATTTATTCCCTTTAAATAAACTTTGAAAAAAAATACGTATTCTCACAATATTCATATACATATCGTATAATTATCGATAATATCAAGAAATATAGACATCGATAATTTCTCACACGCTTCAACCATATTTGGCCAAAATATCTCGACGATATCAATAATATCAAGATGATGAAGACAACGAAATTTTTGAATCTCATAGGAACCCTAAGTGCTATTAAGTTACCCATGTATCTTACCATACAATATATAAAGTGTAAAATATTGTAGTAAATCATTATAAATAAATGATTATGGTGTGTTTAATCTTCTTTCATTAATTATTATATATTTTCTACACTCCCAGTGTTTGTCAGCTTACTATATAATCAACTTAAATAAGTTAAACACATCATTCAATTCATTTTCTTCCATTTTTTTGGATAAACTAATAGATAATTGACTAAGTGCCCATTTGGAATTGCTTATTTGGGGTGATAAGTGATTTTTTAAAATTTTTAGGAAGCCCATTTGGTAAACTAAAAAAAAAATCACTTATTGTTAAAAATTACTGCAAGATAAAGCTATAAAGGAAAGCAGTGAATGAGGTGCTTTCATTTTCTGATTATACAGGAATCAATTTTGAAGAGACGCTGGGTTTAATGATTACACGTGAATCATTTTCTGATTATACTAGAATCAGTACCAACAACACTTTCAACAAAAAGTTTACCAAACGCCAAACTGCTTTCTTTCACACATGATTTCTCTCAAAATAAATCTGACAATGATTATTTTCACAACACAACAATGTCAAACTTGCCCTAAATAACATTTTCCAAAGTTTCAATAAAAAATTTTATTTTATTTTTCAATTTTTACCATTTTCGGACCATATTTTCGATACTTTCTCCAAATGGGAATGCTAGCAACCTTCTCTCTAACCTTCTCCTTTGGACCTTCTTCCTTTCCCTCATGACATGTGTCATTTTCTTTACACTTAAAACAATGCTATTAATACATCAAACAACCTACTTTTTGTTTTCCATATTTACCCTTATTTAATGTATTGACTTTAATGTTTACTTCAATTCATTCAAATTTTTTTTTACAACTTTCTCTCTCTTCGAATAATACAAACTTGCAGCCCCAAATCCAACCCTCTATTATCATTTTGAGAGAGCCAAACCTTCACACCTCAAACAACATGACGTCTCCCACAAAAAAATCAAAATCAAAATCTATCAAAATCATTTTGTTTATTTATCATATTAAAGTTTGCAACTTTAAGGTGAGATTTTTAAATTTGGACTAGGATGTTGTTGTTGGTGCTTGGTAATGGTCCTCAAACCCAAATTTAGTATAATGGCCAATGCTTGCCGTGGCCTTGATGGTCTTCTTACCTTTGCCAAAACTTGCAGGGGCTTTGTTTTTTTAAAGAAAGATTGGGGGAAGAGAGAAAAAGAGGGAGAGAGAAGGAAGAGAGTATGGGGAGGTGGTGAGGAGAGGATGGGGTGGAGATGGGTGGTGCTAAGGAGATGGTGGGGAAGATGGAGGTGCTAGGCTTTGGGGAAGAAGGTGGGGACGACTTAAGATAGGTTTTTTTTAAAAAAAAATATTATATAATAAAAAAAATTTAATTTTTTATTATTTAATATTTAATATATTAATATATTAATTTTTTACAAGTTATTAAGAAAGCTGTAAAAAAAAATTAATAAATTAAAGTCAAGTCAATACATCAAATAAGGATAAATATGGAAAACAAAAGTTAGGTTGTTTGATGTATTAATGAAATTATTTTAAGCGTAAAAAAAAATGACACATGTCATGAAGTAAAGGGAAAAAATCTAAAAAAAAAGGTTAAAAAGAATGTTCCTACCATTCCCCTTCTCCAAATGACCATTGATATTTCCGAAACTTGGTTCAAAGCATGTCGTACAGTTGTCAATAGTAAAAAATAGGAAAACCCGTGTGCGGTCACTGTGTTTTCCATCATTATAAGGAAAAGACTACTTTGAACTCGGTGTGAGTTTTATTTTCTGATGACGAGCCTCTTATCCTTCACCCCAAGCACCCCCTCTATCTACCTCCCCACTTTCTCTAACGTGCGCCATCATCATCGCCTCAGCTCCACCACCCTCCTTATCAGCTACCCGCATCCCCTCCCACGTGTCCATGTCCTCTACCGTACGCCGCATGCTCCCCCACGCCCGTCCCTTTCCGCCTCCGCCCTACGCGCCGCCGCCGATGGCCTCTTGCAGGACGCTGGAGCCACCGCGTTTGTTCTCGCCGGGCAGGCGCCTACGGCCTCGTCCTCTCTGCTTTTCGACAATCTTACGCAGCGAAACCTTCTCCAGCAGGTCATTTTGCTCTCCCATTGATTTTTNTTCAAATCTCTAATTAATTGTTTCCATTTTGATTTTACATTTCTGGTACCCTGTGGAATTTGTGAATCTGTGAAATGCTGAAAATGGAAGTAGGACAACCCCACTGACACTGTTCTGTTTTTCTCTGTTTTTACTGAGAAGTTGAGAAGTTACCGTATTTTACTAAAGGGGTAACATTTACTTACCCAAAAAAAAAAAAAAAAAAAAAAAAAACAATAGCTCCATAGTCGCCTACTTAAAAGAAAAGAGGCCATAATGGCATGTAGTCCTATAACTTTTTCTCAAATTTTTGTCACATAAACCAATC
>NC_047651.1:11050039-11059982 GCF_902201215.1 Prunus dulcis
CCCCCAAAAAAAAAAAAATAATAAAAACAATCACTATTTGGTTCAAATCTTATCAACAACAAATGTTGGATAAAAAATATATTTAAAAAAATGGTGACATAATAGGATTTTACTTCTTAAAAATAAATGAGGTCTAAATTAAATTTGCAGATGTTCGCAAGGCCAGTTGGACATCACTATGAGCAAATGAAACATAATAAATAACGTGTGGTATTTATCGTAGCATGTGGTGTTTGATGAAAACTTACCTTAATGAGGTGTATACCTCCTTTGTGTCTATAACACTTATAATGTGCTATAAGTGTTTGATAAGTGTTATAGGCACTTGGAGGTATACACCTTGGCATATGTGGGTTTTACTCGTGGCGTTTTGGTCTCTCTAGCATTACTCTTTAAAATGTGCACCTATGTCATCAGCATATAAATTGTAATGTACGTAATGTGTTACTTTTTTATTTGTTAAGTAGCATGTGATGTTTTTCACATTTCTTCTTTGCTTACACAATAATTGAATGCAGAGTTTAAGCAGAAAATTGGTGCATATATTGTCTGGGCTGCTCTTCATGCTTTCCTGGCCAATTTTCAGGTAACCCTTTTGCTATTTTTGTTCAGAATTTCTACAACTTGTTCGTTGTTCATTCTTTTATATCCCCAGCGGGCAGTGCTAGAAGTTTCCTTGACTACTTGAGCTCATCTTTCATCCTAGAATAGCACCTCAACAGCGGCTCGCTACTTTGCCTCTGTGGTTCCCCTTGTCAATTGCTTGAGGCTTCTTCTTCATGGCCTCTCCATAGTCACCAATGAAGGACTAGTCAAATCTGTCACTCGAGAAGGAAACCCGAAGTAAGTTTTACCAATAATTAAACCTTATACTTGCAGCTAATTTTTCTAAAACCAGAGTGATTTAACTTCATTTTTTTAACATCTGCAGGGAGTTGCTTAGAGGTCCTTTGTATTATGTTCTGATTTTGATTTTATGTGCTCTTGCATTTTGGCGTGAGTCTCCAGTTGGAGTGGTCTCCTTGGCAATGATGTGTGGTGGGGATGGTAACTTCTCTAGTTTCTCCAACCAAATTCACATGTCCCTTACTCATTATTCCATAAAACCAGTTTTATACAACGACGTGTCTATCTCTCGAAAAGAACTTACCTGTAACATTCACTACCCCTCTCTCGCAATGCATCTCTCGTCACACATCATTTGAGAGAGGGCAGGGAACCCGCTGCAGTAAGTTTTAGTCCTATCTCTCTCATCATGGCATGTCATGTGATGAGAGAGAGAAGCACACGACACGATTGTATATAACTGGTTGTATGGAAGAAAATTTTCTCTTACTGCTTCCAATAGTGCAATGATAACCTTTTCAACTTCGCTGTTTATAGGTGTTGCTGATATCATGGGAAGAAAATTTGGGTCCATAAAGATCCCTTATAATCAAAAAAAGAGTTGGGCTGGTAGCATATCCATGTTTCTTTTTGGGTTCGTGATTTCCATTGGGATGCTCTACTATTACTCATTTCTGGGATATTTTCAATTGAATTGGGTCGAGACAGTTGAAAAGGTAGCATTGATTTCTCTGGTGGCAACAATAGTGGAGTCTCTTCCAATTACAGATGTACTAGATGACAATATATCTGTTCCATTGGTGAGCATGGCAGCAGCATACTTGAGTTTCTCTTTGTAATGAGTAGCTGTCGTTCGGCTTTGCAGTGATTAAGCGTTAAAAGCTCTGTTGTGAATGGGAATGTATGCAAAGTCGAACCGCATCCATTGAGCTCTGTGACACATTGACAAAAATAGAGCAAAATAAAAAAGCAAACCAATTTTAGAGCCAACAAGGTAATTGGTGTCTAGCTAATTTTCATGGCATCCTATGAAAAAGGGTCTTATTTTCTGAGTTGTTTTTGTATTCTTAGCGAGCAGTTACCCATGTATTCAAGATCAGAATTCGGACTACTCCCCCTTTTGATTTCCTTTTGTAACCGAAAAGTGAAAATGTTTGTGTGACTAGGGGCTAAATTTCAAATGCATCGTAGCTTCAACAGATGGGCTTCCGGATTATGAACTGCATATATGCATAACAATTGCCAATTCTGCAGTGTCCCTAGGTAATCCCTACCTTGGGTGGGTTTTGTATGCCAATTTGATCACCACAATGGGTAGCTCTTCACATCCAAGCTCGTAGTTAAAAAAAAAAAATTAAAAGCGGATTCTAAAGGTGTATCAAATCATTTGGTTTAACGACCTTTAGTCTCCACTTTTTAAAGGTAGTCTTGAGTTCAAATCTCACAAACTTTAGTCTCCACTTTTTAAAGGTAGTCTTGAGTTCAAATCTCACAAACGAGAGTTTGGTGTGGTGTTGAATAAATTAAAAACAAGCACAGGATTACATTATTTATTTGCTTGAGCATCGGGCATGTGTTTGATAAGACTCGGGATTACAATTTCTTTGCTCCCATGAACGCACGCCACAGGGATTGAGTAGGTTTAGGCCGAAAAGAAAAAACAAACCAACATGGATTCAAGTAGGCTGCATTTGACCCAAACGGATTGAAACTGCATTTGAGCCCAAATTTTTTTGTAGGTCTAATATCAAATGTAGAATACTCAGCTGGGCCAAAGTATGATGATAGGATTTTATCTGTAAAACGTTTTCCTACAAAAATGGTTTTAATAGAAATATTAATCATAAACAAAGAATATAATTGTTCCTAAGCATCCCAATTCTACCCGACTAGCTATTAGTTTAGTAGTATTTATGTTGGAATATATCCCGAGTTCGAATCTCCCTCCCTCGTTGATAAAAAAATTAATATAAAAAACAAAAATGTTATGTTGTGAGCTGAGAATAATAGGCTGTTAAAGCATATACTTAGTTGTTCACGTAAAATAATCAAAAGCTGTTTATAGGAAAGTTTCACAACCATTTGGTTTGCAGATAATATATATAATTATCATACTGCAGTTTATATGTTGAAGCTTGGCCAATAATGTTCTGGATGTGGGAACAAATAATCACCTTTACAAGATTCCACCTTTATAGAATTATTTTCACTAACATACCCTGAAGTTTTCGGTTTTTTTTTTTTTCACAAAACTTCTTGAGATTTCATAAATTACACAAACACCTCATGAGGTTTTAAATTATTTTCACAAAACCCATTTCTGTTGATTAAGATTGATGATTTTATATACAAAATTTCTCCACATGACAAATTTAGATTGCACATACATTTATAGAGGTTAATTTTTTTCATTTGGATAATTTTTTTTATAATGAAATCATCAATTTTTGGACAAACAATCAACGAAAAAGGGTTTTGTGAAAACAATTTAAAACATCAATGGGTGTTTGTGAAACACCGAAAACCTCAGAGGGTGTTAGTATAACTCTACCTTTATACCTTGTCAATTAAAGATAAGCATGAAGGATATTAAACATGTTTAAAGTCATTAGAAAAAGGGTTTTTCACAAAGAGGTCCATTCTAACATGACATTTTATAAATAAATTTAAAAATAAAATAAAATAAACCCTCAAAACCTAATTTGGAGAGAAAAACCATAAACTAGCCACTTGCATTTTCTAATTGGTTCTTTTTTCTTTTTTTTCTTTTTTTTTCTTTTTTTGTCAATCGATGGAATAAATTTATTAAAGCCGAATTGAAAAGTTTATATAAGCAGCAAGAGTGTCAAACAACCACTTAGGCCAAAGTTGATCCCAATAAAACTTCCCACCCTCACGAGATACATGCGCTAGTTAATGGTTCTTCTCTCCAAATAAACCTTATAAGGATTTTTCTATAAAATATCACGTTAAAATGGATCTATTTGTCAAAGGTTATTAAAAGAATACTTAGATTAATGAATGATGCCCTGGAATTTTGGTATTTCCTTTCGACATAAAAGGGAAAGCAACTTGAATTTTCTCATGGAATCTGAAGAAAAATTATATGGTGGAAGATGGAATATGCTGAAAAGGAGCCACATTTGTAGTTATGGCATGTTCAATTATTTATGGCTTCAAGTCAATGGGGCCTCTTCATTGGTTTTTGAGGTCATTATAGTTCTTGCTCTTTCTCATGAGTTGTATTCGTCCATGTAAAGAAAAGCGAAAGACCAAAATATAGATTAATAAATATAAATATAAATAAATGAAAAATCCAAGCCAATCAACTGCTATCTAACACAATGGGGTTGACCGTTGACAATGAATAATGATATTGGAAGGCTTATCTTTGGTTGTTGTTGTCCTAGTTGATTGAACAGCGTGCCAAAAGTCGTCTCCACAGGATAGGATGTGTTGACCAAAAGCGTCGCAAATAGCCACTAATTGTGAGGGGAGGAGCCACTTTTAGATCTCTTGCCCCTCCAATGTTTTCTAAGTTTTCACCAATTAAGGTGGCTCCGCTTAAAAGAGGAGTCACTTTTACTAAAACCGATCAAGGCAATATATTGTAAAATATTAAAAGGATTTTGCATATTTGAAGTTAATGGCCACCCTAATAAATTCATTTGGAGTAATAATGTGAAGTTATATTGGCTATTCTTTGCTGATTTTTATATCTTTCTCTTTTGGGTTTTAGTAAATACTGATTTCTTTAGTATAAAAATTAAAATAAATAGCTATACTTGGATAGATTTAGTTGAAAAATCTTAATTTTTATCATAACTAACCAAATAGGTTTAAAAAAATAGATAAAAAAATTAATTAAAATGGCTACAGAGCTTAACGTATTTCAAAATTAGTTTAATACATGTTAATTTTTCTTCTGCAATCTATTTTTTTTTTTTCTTCTTGTTCTAGATGTTTGGTGTGGACTGAGAATAAGGATAAGGAAGCTAATAAGTAGTTGCTTGGTGGGTCTAGTGCTCTTTTATATATGGATTTTGAACCATACCTACATTCCATGAATCCATGATTATGGTATGTTAGATTTCGTAGAGACCTATCAACCCCCATTATTACCGGTACTGATATTGTTCTTAATTTAGCTATCTGCAAAGCCAAGTAGGTGTGGAGTTTTATCGGAATCCGATTTGGAACTTTACATTCTTAAACACCATAAGCCATCATCCAAACATCAAAATATACAGTTTTTGAACAGAATAAAAAAAAAAACACGTACACTTCAAGACTTTGAAGCAATTCAAGTAACACTAGATAAAACGTTTGTCCAAGACCCGAATTTAATACAATAGTAGGGACGCTATTGATATAATTAGGTTTACCCTAATCAATATGCGGAAAAAAAAAAAAAATTGAAGTGCAATTCAAGACGTTATACTTGTGCAACTCTTATCTCACACATCTCACAATTTTATACCCAAAAATAATTAACAGAGAAAGTTAGGTGGATATGAACATGAAAAAATTCAAAGAAAAAGAAACTCATCTTTCCCCCTGCGGACCCAAGAGATCATAAATGTTATACGTGTTTTAGTTGAGAAAGCATGCCTCATCCCATTAGGACCACCCCCATTGTAGATCAAACGGGGCCTCTCTTCTCTTTCATGGCTAAACCGAAGGCCACGTTGGAAGCTAATGCCTGAAATTCCATGTCGCAAAGTCATGGTCTTTTGGTAAACGCATTTGCTTTTGCACCGTAGTAAAGAAGCTACTCGATTGAGGCCAGCGGAAGTAGCCCACGAAAGGGTAAATTACTTAAATGGTCCTTAAACTTATACTCGATTTATATTTTGGTCCTTTAATTAAATTATTTGTTCAAATGGTACATCAACTCTATATTATTTGCTCCATTGGTCCTACCGTTACATTCTGTCAATATTTCCGTTAAATATGAGGGCAAATTGGTCATTATTTACCCAACAATTAGGTTAAATCTAACATAAAATTAGACGGTAGGATCATTGAAGCGAATAATATAGAATTGATAGATCATTTGAACGAATAATTTAGTTGAGGGACTAAAATATAAATCAGGTATAAGTTTGAGGACCATTTAAGTAATTTACCCAAACAATTATTAGTCCTCTTGAGAGAAGGACGACACACAGATATTGTCTCTCATTTGTCGATAATAAAAAATATTTGAAATATGTGCTATGATTTCCATCCAATAAAATAGGGCTATTTCCACTATTTATATCTTCTGCACCTTTCATTTTCGTTCTAGTGGTTTCTGACAAGTCTAAATTTCCGTCCAATTTATTAACGAAATAAATACGTGTTCCTTATATAGAGGATTGTTATCATACTAATAACTATTTCTTTTTTTCATCAATTGGGAGAAAGGACATTCAAATTTAAAATATCTTCTAATATTAAGAAAATAGATATATGTTTTTTTTATATATTTAAAAATAGTTAAACGAAGATAGTTTTATTCGAGATGAATTGAAAGGTTTACATCTAGTCAAAATATCAAAAATCAACTCATGCCACATTTGGTCCCAGACGTAGTTACCTCCTACTCTTGACAAAAAAGCCGCAACCTCATACGTTGCCTTATTATATTGACGGGGGAGTAGCTATAAAAACGACATGTTGTAGCTTACTAGCAAGCATCTTGACGTCAAAAACGACCTATTGTAGTTTACTAGCAAGCATCTTGATGTCAAAAACAATAACTTCCACCATAACTTCTACGTGACACTCACCTCTGAACATCTAGATCATTTGCACCGAGTCAAATTCAACTGCCACACAATATTCGACACTTGAGGCAAGCAAACAAAGTTTTCGATGCGAAAAGACAAGAGAAAGTTCATAAAAGGTTGCAAGAAAATTGGTAGATATATATTCATCATTTTCAATCGCCATTGTACTTTTCGTTCCTATGTGTATATATCCGAAATTTCCAACTCATAGCCAAATACGATGAGAAATTTCGCAGTTTCCAAACCCTAGGAAGCTCCAAAGGCTAAAATGGATAATAATATAATAATAACAATAATACGACGGCGACAAAGAATGTTTTGTTCTTGAAAGAATCCAGTTCACCACAAAGAATTTTAGGCCACTAAATAATAGCAAAATATTTAAATAAAAATGGTAACTCAATGTGTTTTTCTTATAGTCAACTCCTGCCAGTCAACTGCAGCCCAAATACGGCTTCCTATCCAAATTCATTTTATTCTAGATATTGCTAACTGGGGGGAGAAAACAGTTTTGTTATGACCAACCTTTTTAAATTTTATAATTTTATAAAAAAAATAAAAGTTAAATATTGAAAGACGGCTTGAGAGTTTTTTTTTAAAATATTTATTATACAAATCAAGCTAATGTTTGCTTGATAAAAAATCTGTAATTATATTATTGCTGTGTTCACGAATTTAATATTCCTTCATATACTTACAAAAGTTTATGCAACTCGCAAGTGATGTTAAAAACAGTTATTCGCGCACGCGAGTAATTGTCAAACAATAATATTTATCCATAAAGCTTTACTTGTTTAGGCCATACAATTGGAGATCGATATTATAGGTGTCTTGTAGCCAAACTGTCATGAGGAGTCACTCTCAACTCTCCACCACCACAAATGAAAAGTTAGCGACCAAGGTGAGTTTCAGCCCATTCCATTACCCAATATAGTGACTTCTTCCAAATTCTCATCCCATGGCAGATATTGCATATAGCTCGACCGTTACCTTTTTGTGGTGATTTTCTATACAAATGCATTGAGTTCTCATGCATGGGTTTCCTTAGCTACTAAGGGAAAAATGATTGGCTATATTCTCAAAAATATAAAAAATCTCATTTTTATCTCATCAATCGCAGAAAAACTTGTATCAATCGAGTTATCATAATGGATGGGCTAACAAGTTAATTAGTAGTGAGCATCTAAGTACAAATGTTTATCCTTTTTAGAGGAGGGGGAGTATAAATGTCACATTCCGGGATCAACTCCGCCGTAGCACGATATTGTCCGCTTTGGGCCTCCATCTCTGCCCACACGGTTTTGTTTCTGGGAGCTCACGAGCAACTTCCCAGTGGGTCACCCATCCTGGGATTGCTNNNGCCCCCAACTCGCTTAACTTCGGAGTTCCTATGACTCCGAAGCCAGTGAGCTCCCAAAAGGCCTCGTGCTAGATGGATGCGGGTGTGCACATATAAGGCACATCACCCNCTCTCCGTTGGTTGATGTGGGATCTTACAATCCACCCCCCTTAAGGGCCCGACGTCCTCGTCGGCACACTCGCACCACACGGCAGAGTGGCTCTGATACCAAATTGTCACATCCCGGGATCAACTCCGCCGTAGCACGATATTGTCCGCTTTGGGCCCCTCCTCTCTGCCCNCACGGTTTTGTTTCTGGGAGCTCACGAGCAACTTCCCAGTGGGTCACCCATCCTGGGATTGCTCTAGCCCCCAACTCGCTTAACTTCGGAGTTCCTATGACTCCGAAGCCAGTGAGCTCCCAAAAGGCCTCGTGCTAGATGGATGCGGGTGTGCGCATATAAAGCACATCACCCCCTCTCCGTTGGTTGATGTGGGATCTTACAATAAAGACTACCAATCTTTTCGAAATGAAAAGCCAAGAGCTTATTTGGAAAGGTGTATTGATCATCTTTCTAAGTACATTTTGTATTGATTACCAACTTAATATGTAGTGGATATTTATAAAGGAGATGCGTTAATCATCTTCAATCATATATACCCTCTATTTTCAAATTAAATGTTAGCTCAGAAAACTATAAAATTAGATTAGGAACTTCTAATAAAATTTATACTCCGACTGTGTCTCTAGTTTTGGTAGTTACAATGACTAGGAATATTGAAAAAATGATCGTTAGTAATAAGGAACCACTAGGAGTTCATTTATCATTTCTTTGATTTAGGAGTCCCAAAGATTTCCATATTTTAGAAGATGAATATAGAACATAGTTGGAGTTGAGCTTTTTCAACTCATCTCTAAATTTTAGCTTAAAAAACTGATATAGAGAGGTGTTGGTTAGGTGATGGACCTCCCTGGCTCCTAGATGGAGTTAGGGAGGATTGGTCTCGTTTTGTCTAACTTTGTTATAGGGGTGTTGACTCTTTTGTTTAGTCATTAGCATGGGTGGTGCTATTTCCTATTCTGGGGTTTTATCCCTTGTGTTTTTCTCAAAGAAGGTTTTAAATGAGGCCACCTAATACATGCTCGTTCTTACCATGTATTGTTCTCTTTGGATTGAATGCAATACCATTTTCTCTCTATAAAAAGGGAAGGAAAAAAAAAAAAAAAAGAGTCCATTAAATATGCTCTTAATACATGCGTCTCCAAATACCAAATATTATGGCGACGATCTAACATATCCCCTTGTTTTTAATTCAAGGGAGATTTCAATCTGTTCTCTACGTCAGCTAAAGCTAAAACTCATCAACATAATGAAAACAAGAATGTTTAACCAACTATTATTCTCTCCACACCCACTCGAAAAGAATGTTTAACAATCCAATATTATTCTCCCCACACCCACACCCACACCCACGCCCACGCCCACGCCAGACCCTAGATTTATTGATTCAGCTTTCCAAGTCAATAGCTCTTTAAGGCAAGGTCCTGCCCGAAAGCTGTTGCGGTGCATGACAGTCACGATTAGAGAAAAAAACTATTGTCCATTTCCACATGCCGTGTTACAGAAGCCCCTACCATCCACACTATACTTCCAAGGTGAGAGAAAAACATATAAAATGGTCACAAAAGTGACTTTTTTATTATAAAAAAATTCTGTTGTAAAAGTCTTTATGTGGAGCCCACTACTATTCATTACTGTTCATTAACTATTCATTACTGTTCATTTGGCGGCTTTGATAGAGTTTGTCTGTCACGGGTGAATAGTGATGAATAGTGATTTCTCAGCCTATAAATAAGAAGAGAAACGGAAAGAAAGAGAGAAGAAGAAAAAGAAAGAAAAGAGAGAAGAGAAAGCAGAGAGAAATTTTCCTAGAGAGAAAATTCAGNGAGCCACATATGTTGTAAACACTAAAGTTGTAGCCA
>NC_047651.1:11060036-11060163 GCF_902201215.1 Prunus dulcis
CCGAACCTCGTTAAAAGCTGTGTCTTATCTATTTTACGTACAGCTCAATATCCGCACATATCTCAGGTTATTTTATAACACGTTATCAGCACGATAGTCTCTCNTTTTATTTCTGAAATTTTTTCAA
>NC_047651.1:11066163-11101107 GCF_902201215.1 Prunus dulcis
AGTGTTTTATTCAAGATGAATTGAAAGGTTTACATCTAGCCAAAATATTAAAAATCCACTCAGGCCACACTTGGTCCCAAACGTGCTTACACCTCCTCTAGGCAAAAAGACCGCAACCTCATGCGTTGCCTTATTACATTGACGGAAGTAGCTATAAAAACGACATGTTGTAGCTTACTAGCAAGCATCTTGACATCAAAAACGACCTATTGTAGCTTACTAGCAAGCATCTTGATGTCAAAAACAATAACTTCCATCGTAACTTCTACGTGACGCTCACCTCTGAGCATTTGGATCATTTGCACCAAGTCACGATCTACTTCCACACACACTCTACTTCCAAGGTGAGAGAAAAACAAATAAAATGGTCACAAAAGTGACTTTTAAAAAAAAAAAAATTTTCTTTTTAATTTTTAATTTTTAAATCTTTTTTTTTTCTATAGACTTTATCCATTTTTTATTCAGGGACCGGTGCTCCCAACTTTGCAAATATTATCAGATAGAAAATGCTAGAAAGATCATATTTATAAATCACGGTAATCAGTTTATAAGGTTGAATAGTCAATTCTTCTCTGAATCTAGTCTAAAATTTTTTTAACTTTTTTTATTATTATTGAATTTCAATCGGCGTCTTAGGGTAGGATCTAAAAGCTCTCCAACTTGTTACGAATATCTACAATGTGATCTCTCTAACATCAACCTTATCGTATATATGCGAACATTTTCCATGTTTCACCTTCCCTTCTTGTGTATATCAAATTCAATGCCAAACCTTCCAATCGACAAAGTAGTTCCTTGAGAACAAAACAAAAACGACAAAGTTCTTGACCCACCTTGATGAATAACAGCTTTTAAGGCAATAAAATGTAGGACACGACCACTCTGTAATAAAATGTTTATAGAATTCGATTGTTTCTGCACAAAATAATTGTGTGCAAACTTTCTTAGGTGAGGCTGCACATGTGAACAGTCATTTGGATTTGAAATATGCCCGTCCATTTTTTTAACCGTTTTCTTTATTTATAAAGGTTACTTAGAGATAAAATTGTAGAAAATGGAAAAATGCCTTAACATTTTACTATGGTAAAGGGGAAGAGCAAGTAAGGGCAAACATTATTCATGTGAATAGTGACAATTATAGCAATTTTTTTTTATACATTCTCACAGATGGCTTCCAAGGGCAACCACTATTTACATGAGATATGAGGAGATGAATTTGTATGGATTTTGATGTGGGAAGTGAAGAACATGGCTAGGTATTTATAGGAAAAAAAAATTCTGAATTTTTTTGGGCAAACATTATCCATGTGAATAGTGACAATCATAGCAATTTTTTTTTATACATTCTCACCGATGGCTTCTAAGGGCAATCACTATTTACATGAGATATAAGGAGATGAATTTGTATGGATTTTGATGTGGGAAGTGAAGAACATGGCTAGGTATTTATAGGAAAAAAAATTCTGAATTTTTTTGCAATTTAAATTGACCGCTGACGTTAGCATGCCTAAGCAGCAACCTAGGCAAGTCTTGCCTTCGAGCTTGCCCAGGTTGGTGGGCCCACTTATTGTCATGACAACTTTTCCTTTGTGAGGGTTGTTTTTCGAGCCTAAACTCCCTTTTACTAGGGGTGGAAGTGCTCTAAAAACAAAAACAAAAACAAAAACGAGTTTTTTTTTAATTTTTTGGTAATGACTGACGTGGAATCTTCAATCAATGCCACACGCGACACTCTCATGGCACGTCAGCTCAGAATAGGATTAAAATATTAACAAAAACAAGAATGTGGGTATAAATTTGATGATTTAGAACGTCTACTCCATGTCTAATGCAGTTTGTGACCATCCAACCTAGGGTTTCTTAAAAATTCAAAAACTATCAGAATCCTCCTAGATAGATAGATTGTAATATTAGGATATATGTTAAAACAATGGGGATAGATAATTACAATAGGGTATATTATTAAACATGATACAATATTGTTGACAGGTGATTATGTGTGGTCAACAAAGGACTTCGATTGGGAGAGTAGATAACCTCAACTTAGGGAAGAAAGCTTGTCCGTCCCATGCCGTCATCATGAAGAGTGGAGGTATCTCGATCGCCGGGGGATCAACCATGACGTACATGACAAACTTGACAAGGATCGAGAATGCATTTAATATTAGATCCAGTCATATGTGAGTGTTTGTATCCAAATTTTCTTTTTCTTTTTTTTGTCAATTTATGGACAAAGTACGCGATTTAGAAGATTTCAAGGCAATCACTGTTTTGCATGCCAAATGGAGAAAAATCTGGAGATATTATGAGATACAATTTTGATTAAATTTGCTTGGGATGCAAAGTACATTGTACATTTTTGGGAAGGAATTAAACTTCATATACAATCCCAAATCATTACATATGTACGCAGTGGCGGATCCAGGATTATGTGGTCAAGGGGGGCTTAGTGTAAAGTTCCGAAATTTTTCTACAAAGAAAATAATGCTAAAAAGATAGAAAGATAGTACTATAATCTGTCATTCGAGTTCTTAGTTCAAGGTCTGCCTGAAAATTAGCTAATATCTCATCTACTTCAATTGGTCTTGCATTTGAATTACCCGAATTAGGCTAAGAAGGACTATCCGTACATAATTTTCTTTTAAAGATTCATTCCATAAATCTACAAATCAATTAATTCAATCAATCATTAATTTTTATCCAAATTATCATATGAATATGAAAATTTCAATAATCCACTCTCAATATTCAATATACTCCCTAAACCCATATCAATCAATATTCAATATACCAATACTTGCCAATGAAAGTTTCAGCGACATCAGGGAATTTTTCCCTTATGCAATTGTCCAATCAATATTCAAAATAATCAATCAATTCACATTATCAATCAAGCATAAACTCAATCAATCTACATTATCCATCAATATGATTCATATACATAAATTTCATTACATAAAAAAATATCAATATCAACAATATATATTATCACTATAAGGGTTGGGAGATTGGGAATGAAGGGTGGGTTGGGAGATTGGGAGAGGTTAGGGTTTGAGAGGGTGGGAAGAGCTGTGAAATTGGGAATGAAGGGTTTGGAGGTGCTGTGCATTCGGGTAAGTGATCCTGTAATTTTTTTTTTCTTTTTTTAACCCTGGCCCAAAACGACGTCGTTTTGAAGCCAGGTCAATTTAAAAAAAATTGACTGAGCCTTGGACCAAACGACGTCGTTTGGCAAGGCTCATTTTTAAAATTAAAAAAAAAAAAGGATGCGCAGCTCACGCGTGGAAGGCACAGCGCAGCTACACAACAGAAGAAAAAATGGCCTGGGACTTTCATCGAGCAGTTGGTGTGCATACCAGGGGTCGTCCAGCAGCTGTCCAAGGGGGCTTTCATGGAGTCCCTTACCAATTTTTCAGCCTTCCAAGGGGTCGTCGGACCCCTCTTGTTCCAACGTGCGTCTGCCACTGTATGTACAAATACGTATATGTATACACATACATATAAGCTCTTTTTTCATGAAGGACAAAAAAAAAAACATTATATTTATCTATATATATAAAGCAAAAGGTAGAGAATGGTGAAACATTCAAAATGCCAAAAAATGCCCTTGGTTAATTCAAATATTAAGAATTGAAATTATTAATTAAATTAGGATAATCTGGTAAATTCACTTTTTTTTTATTAAAACAAATCAGATAATAGGTCCTACTTTTATGGAACATAACTACCCATGTTATCTTTTCTTAATTCTAAAAATAAAATAAAAAATAAAAGAGAAAACCAATTGGCAAGGGGCTAGTATATATGAAGAAAAATGTAGAGAATGATGAAATATTCAAAATACCAGAAAATGCCCTTAGTTAATCCAAACATTAAGAATTAAAATTATTAATTAAATGAGGATAATATGGTAAATTCACACTTTTTTATATTAAAAAATTAAAATTAAAAGAAAAATCAGATACTGAATCTTGTTTTTATGGAACACAACTACCCATTATTTTTTTTAATTCTAAAATAAAATTTAAATTTTTTAAAAAAGGAGTGCTTATAAAAGACAAAAATAACTGATTTCAAATTTTTATATACTATTCGCCATGATCTATGTTTCTGGCTCCGCCTTGGTGTGTAAAATATAATATTATTCGAACTTTTTCTCTCTGTTTTTGGTTTACTATTGGTTTGTTCATGAAAGGGTCAAACTTGTTTTGGTATAAACGAAGTGCTCTAAGTCTAACGAAACCAATTTCAAACTGCCCTCAAGCTTTATGCGCAAATTCAAATGAAGGCCTGCGCGCAATCAATAAAAGCATTATCCACTAAGCATATGGGTTCATCTTTGTTCTCTACATCATTCATCCATATTCCATTTGTCCTTATCAATGTTTCTTTTATCAAATTTGTGGCTTTTCCAACATCATTTTCAAGGAGATTTATGGATATAAGTTAAAATTTTTAATTTATGTAGTTAAAGTATATGTAAGATTTTGGTATTTTATCCTCGTCCTATAATTTTAAAAGTAGGATCTTGAGACGAAAGAACAAAAAATAAAGCAAATTAGAAAATGGTCATAACAAACTAACTTTTGGTCTAGTGGTATTTGCCTTAACTCAATTGAAAGTTTCGGGTTCGATTCACATAGATAGCGATGACGATATATATTTGTGACAAATATAACCTCATAATAGTGTGTAGCTTTGTTGTGACTGTATAGACCCGTTGTAAAATTAGTTTTTATAAATACCCTAATATGAGTTTCTAGAAGCCAAATTGTTATCAAATTTCATGTCCAAAGAGAAGATAGTTGTAACTGCCGATTAGCATTGTAGCAAGTCTTCTATATAAAACTGCAAATTGGATTAAATTATAACGTCTTTGGAGGTGCTGAAGTATACAATTTGATTTGAACTAGGGTTGACAAAGTCAAGGTCAAGAAAGCTGAGTCCATCATCAATTCCTTTCCTTATCCCTTTTCTTTTTCTTTTTCAAAATCCCCACTTGGTTTCTCTTTCCAATGGGTAAACAAAAACAGCCCTCAAATTTTGAATATATATGCCTTCCCAAACAAAGCCCTCCCCATAATGTACCTTATTCTCTTAGCCCAGAAGAAAACGAAGGTTCTTCTCTTCATGAATAAATAATATAATTTCAAAGGTGATAGTTTTTTTATTTTTATTTTTAATAAGACAAATAAGATGTTCCCATTTAACACCTCCCCACGATGTATTCAACATTGCATTGGTAAGTACATCGTATATGGTTAAGAAATTCAATTTGAATTACGTTATGTGGATTGTGGACCAAATATTTTTTCTTTTCTTTATTGCTATATGCTCCTCAATTGTATCGAATTTATTCTATCTTGGAATGAGGAGGCTCCTAGCTGGATGATCTCCTTCTTTCTGAGGATATTCTTTTTATTTTGATTCATGAATTTCAGTTTTCATTCTATATGTTTGTATAATAAAAAACCATATGTCTACAGAGTGCATAGTTTTGGCGCAAACATGTCGCAAGTCCAAACAATGTTAATGTTTGTTCAAAATTTTGCAACTAATAATTGAAAATAAAAAAAATGTAAACGGTCATTTTTGGTTCTTGTAATTTGCCGATTTTATCACTTTAGTTCCCATAGTTTTAATTGTGTCAATTTTTAATCAAATAATTTTAAATTCGAACAATTCAAAGACACGTTAGAAATTCTTTCAAAACCCTTTAAAGTGACTCTTCCCCTGAAAAAACTTACCTGACATATTATTGTACCGAATTTTGTGCACTTCCAAAACAAAGGAAAAGTGACGTCGACTTTGACTAATATATTGTGAGTCCATGACTACGAAATGGCCCTTCTATCCTTGAAGCTCTAAGTCTTACAAGTTAAGAAATCTATTGCTTCATTACTATTAGCTGAATTTCTTACAGAATGCTATGGTAGGGATAAATTTGATGCACGCGAGGTAATCTTGAGTACCAAATCTATAACGCTAAAAATATAAAAAAAAAAATCAAATATGATAATTTCATAAATCTCAGGATCACTTGTGAAAATGACCCTTGTATAAATGAAATATTATGATATTTTACGGTAGGGACAAATTACGGTATTTCAAGACTAGGACTTCGTAATGAGGGAGTGTTATTATGGTTGTTGGTAATCATTAGTCATCCTCAATTACTCTCCTTCCATTCATTTTCCCTATGATTCTTTGTTTTGTTTTTTTATTTATTTAAATTTTTTAATATTTTGTTTTGTGATGCAAAAGCTGTCGCCGTGAAACGTTGTTGCCACCATGATATAGTAGTATTTTTTTTTGGCCTGCACATGCAATGATTTGTCTCCAGTTGTAGATTTGGAGCTACGAAGCGTGGATGATGGCGGGTTGCGCCGAGTTCGGGTTTAGCTTGTGTAACATTATGAGTTTAGCCGGTATGGCGATATGGCTCTTTTCAAGTTGCCCAAGAGGATGTGCACAGTGGTCTTGTTTCTTAGTTTGTTTTAGTTTAATAATTCATATGAACTCTTTAGGAGTTTGATATGGTTTGTTTTTTGTATAGGATATTTTATTTCCTTTTGGCTTTGGTTACGGATCTGTTGTTTTTACCATCATGTGAAAAATCTTTATTGAATGTTTGAGTACATGTGCTTTTGATTACTGATTTGGGGACTTTAATTATTTTTTGGGTTGTGCGGATTCTCTCCAAATCAATTCAACTTGTTGTTGCATTTGATCACTGGAGAAGTTGTATCTATACTTAGCACCTTAGTTGCTTTGTATTTATTTTTGTTTATCTTATCAATAAAATACTATCGCTATTTTATCAAAAAATGGTTGCAATTAAGATCCAATCAAGGTTTTCCTCAAATTAATTTGACAAAACGCTAACTTGGAGGACTGACTTCAATCTTCTTGTGCTACCCCACAACACAACATATCCACGTGTAAATATTGAATATATTTATACCCAAAAAAAGAAGAAGAAGAAGAATTATACTATTTGAAAAAAAATATTGTTTTTTTTCCCTTCTTTATTTTTATTTTTATTTTTTGTGCAGGAGAAGATGAGAACCGAAATTGTACTCTTTGGATTGTGCCAGGATAAATTTATTAAAGTATTCTTCCTTTAATGAGCTCTAAAAAACTGAAAAACCGTAAATAATTCACTAGTGTAGTAGTTTGAAGTAATTATTTCCTTAGAAAAAGTCCTGAATTCGAACACCCGTGACATTTTATGACATCTTGGTTGTATGCGTGTGAAAAACCTCCAAATTATAATTTAGACTATCGCTTGTACTGAAAAAATAAAAACATATAAAGGTAAAAAAACAAAAGAATGAGTAAAGTGAGATATCATAGGAGCACTCTGGTTCTCTTATAAGGCTTGATCGGCGGACCACTCTATATAGATATTGTCATATACATTTTCCATGTACTCATATTTTTTCCTTAAATTTCTTCGTAAGCTTTCTCTATAAGAGCACAACTCAAACCTCTCTCGCTCCGTCACCTTTTTTTCTCTTTTTTCCAAACCTATACGGCAAAAATCCGAAAAAAAGAAGCGCTTAATTATCAAATCAATTAAACAAAAATGCCGGTGGCGGTGATTACGGCGTCGTTTCTGCGGCGGTGACACGTCGGCGTTTGGTGGTGGGGTTTTCTTTTTTTGAAAAATAAATGGGTTCGAGTCCGGCGGGGAGCGGTTGCGGTGGTGGTTCCGGTGGTAGTGTTGTCGGCGGGTGCGGCGGCGGTGCTGTGGGTGGTTGTACCAATGGTACAAGCAATAACAGCTGCTGCAACGTGAGCCTCAAGTGTAGGTGTAGATGGAGGTGTTTAATGTCCTCGGGGTTCGTTTTCTTCTTGGGCTGCTTCGTGTTGTTCGGATCAGTGGCCACGCTCTACGTCTGGTTCGCTTTCACGCCCTATTATGCTCGTACGGCCTTGTCGTCTTCCTCCATGCTTGGTTGTCAGGAAGACAATGAAGGTTCCTGGTCTGTTGGTGTTTTCTTCGGTGACTCTCCTTTTTCCCTCAAACCCATTGAAGCTGTAAGATTCTTAATTTCTTTAATTTTGTAATTTTTTACTGTCTGGGTGTGTGTGTTTTGTGTTTTTCTAATATGGGTATTTTTCGAATTTTTTGTTTTTTGTTTAAGTTTAGTTTTTGGGTTATGGTGGGTTTGCCTAGGATTTTTCAATTAGGTTTGTTTTGATTTGACATGTTCGGGATGAAATTGGCTTTGCTGAAGTGTGGTTTTTCCACAGTAAATTATTATAATTTTCTTTTGTTTTCTTGGAGGAAAAGTTTTTCTTCAAGCAAACTGCGCTGGTTAACTTAAGTTTTTCTTCTATGGGTTGTTCTTTTATTGTTTGGTTACTTTTTTATTTTGGGTTTTAATTCCTTTTTCAAAAAAAGAAAAAAAAAATAATTTGTGAGCTGGGTAGTGTATCTGTTAAATTATGGATTTGGGGTGATTTTGAATTTTGAAAATGGTTTGGAATTCGGTGTAGATGAATGTATGGAGGGACAAAACTGCGGCTTGGCCAGTGGCCAACCCAGTTGTGACTTGTGCTTCAGTTTCTGATGCTGGTTTTCCAAGTAATTTTGTTGCTGATCCTTTCCTTTATGTCCAGGTAATTGCTCTGGTCCCTATTCAAATTTCTTAGTTTTTACAGTTCTTTAATCTAATTGATTGCATGTCAATATTCGAAGGACCAATTTAATGTACTATAGCAAAGGCACTTGAAATTTCATGGCTTGTACGTTTATAACCCTGAGTGAATTGCAATAGCAGAGTATTTATGGCCATGTTTCTGATAAACCTTGAGGACTACATGGTTTCATGCTTAAATCTCAAGGGGAGATGGTAGGATATTATCATGTTTCCTTGGAGTGGGAGGTAAAGGGCTGGACTTGGTATTTGATACACTTAAGTTTGAAGATTTCAATTATACTTTTCTGTTCTTATTAGCAACAGTGGTAACAAGTTTAAGTGAATTTAAGCAAGTGGGTGAGAATAGCATAATGATGGCAGTACTGATGTTATCCGAAGTTTCAATCGTTAGGTAATACTTTGAATTGATCATTAGCAGTAACATCGCTGAAGGAAATGTTGGTGACAGAGGCAATCAGGATTAGTTTGAGTTATGCCTTACCTCATTGTTCTGACGGACGCTGATGGTCTTCTAATTTTGTATGCCAACATAGAAATTGGAAAGGTTTATAGCATTCCAATTTATGTGCATGGCTGTTAGTAATTGAAAAGATATATATATTTTTTGGTTCTAGGTTGAGAAAGGATCACTTGTATTAATGGTTCAGTAGGATGACACTGATAATATGTAGTGTATATGAATCTGGAAAGCATGGACACGACGATGAGGGTGAATTAGTGAGTGTTATTTCCTTGTACCTTATAATTTATAAAATTTTGAGAAATTGTTTTACCTTGCAATAATCTGATTCTTATGGCTATTCTCACTTTAAGCATTAACCATAATGGATGCAGTAAACCTTCCGCATGTTCAAACTTCAGCTGTAGTGATTCTCTGTACTAGAAGTGGCTGTCTTTTTACATTTGGATTACTTGTCTGCAGAAATCATCTTTATGCGCTTAGTGTCAGTGTCTATGCAATATGCATAACCCCTTTTTCATTGCTCGTTGGTGGCAATCTTATTGTACTTTGTGAATATCATTGCTCTTGTTCAAAACACCCTGTTGTTGGATGCTGGCTAGATTTATGCTATCATTTGTCCTTCTGTAAGCTTGTGTCATAGGCACTTCTTGCAGAATGATAGTTTCTCTTATCATTTATTCTTCTGAAAGCACTGAAATTCTTTGTCATCTCTGATTCCGAACTGCTGGTGTGTTGTAGGCCATGTCATTTTTGTTTTGCATTTGAGGCGAATATGTTTTCTCTTCTCATTCTTTTTTATTTTCTCTTTTTATACATTGGTTCTTGTTATCCTTTGTAAAATGCTAGTTGATTGCTACTATCAAGGTCAAGCTTAAAGTTCTTATTTCTCTAAATTTGTTGACTATATATGGTTTATATGTGTTTGTTGGACAGTTGTAGTAGAGGAGATATATTTCATTTTATGATGCTCTCCTGTGTAGGAATTGTTTTTGGGTCAAATCTCCTGTGTAGGATATTAAGTGCATGATTTAGTGTCAAACTTCATTCATGCACCATTTGATGTTGTGCCATTATTATGTTTGGTTGGTTCGTCTTTCTCTAACAAGGCATGATTTTGATAAATACTCATAGCTAGTGGGAGAGTCCTTCTCTGTTGCTGACATGGTATTCCTTTTCTTCTCTGGATTCCTGTGGTGAAAACTTGACTTTGTTTTTTTATCAATAGATTGTTTTGATAGTGGTATCACCGAACTTTTCTGGTTGCTGGACCATTTTGGATATAGATACATTCCAGGAACTTGATAATATAAGGCCCTGTGTGTATTCTGATAGTGCTTAGCCCGGGTCCACCACTAGTTGAAAACATTGCTGGAATTATCATGTTATTGATATTTTTATTACATAGAATGCAGTTGTCATGAAAGGGACAACCAATATCAGTAGATGTTTCTACTTGATTGTACCGAGGCTCCACTTGATTTGGAGGGAAATATTTTCCAAGAAAAATGATTTCCTTCGGGAAATAGTCACTCTATTATTTAATAAATTGAAAATGACTATATTTTATTTGGGAAGTTGGTTAGAAATTGACAATAAAGACAGGAATTATAGTAGTGGGGGCGGTTGGATTGCGGTAGGGCGGTCAATGTCAGTCACTTTCTATCTCTACAAATTTGTATCATCCTAAGGCCACCATAACTATACCCAGACACCCATCACTGTGCTGTCCTGCATCAGTTATTTAATGAGTTTTTAACAATTTTTCCTGTTGGCCATGAAGTGATTTTCTGTCGACCTAGTTGTTTACCAGGTTGTAAACACAAGAAAATCCAGAAATCATTTTCCAGAGATATGAAATGTTGTGTCTTTATTCAACCGGACTACAATTCTCCCAGGTGATGGGCATTTTGGAGACTGTTAGCACTGCCATTGGCTCTCCGTGCGTTTGTGTACTTGTGTATGCGTGCCCTTTGAATGAGTGTTTACTTTGCAGATGTATATTCCAATATCTTCGCACTGCATGTCTTAACGTGCTAAATGTTGTGGCTTAGAATTACTTGATGACACTATCCAATATTTCGGCTTCTTGTTTCAGGGAGATTTTTACTTGCGATTGTATATTCCAATATGATATTGGCAATATTCCTGTAATGTCTTAACGTGTCAACTGTTGTGGTTTTGCTTAAAACTACTTGATCACATGATTCAATATTTTGGCGTCTCATTTCAGGGAGATATTTTTTACTTGTTCTATGAAACCAAGAATTCAATCACCATGCAAGGAGATATAGGGGTTTCAAAAAGTACCGATAAGGGAGCAACATGGCAGCAATTGGGCATTGCCTTGGATGAAGAGTGGCATCTCTCTTATCCGTATGTCTTCAACTACCTTGGCCAAGTAAGATCCAATTTCTTTTTGCATGCACACCAACCCAATTGATTCCATCACCAGGGCGAATGGAAGCAAAGAAACATAAAAAATATTTCTGCACAATTTTTCATGCATCTTTGGTCAAGTTGCAGCATTCGGGGACACATGTATGGGTTGATTGCAGACACAAAAAACCACGGATAATCTAATTTTCGAGGGTAAATTTTATATCTATTGCATAACTTCTTTCTTCTTCTTTCTTACAGATATATATGATGCCTGAGAGCAGTATGAAAGGAGAGCTTCGTCTGTACCGAGCACTCAATTTTCCAATGCAATGGACTCTGGAAAAAGTGATCATGAAAAAGCCTCTTGTTGATTCCTTCATAATCAATTATAATGGAGCTTATTGGCTTTTTGGTTCAGATCACAGTGGATTTGGTACCAGAAAAAATGGACAGTTGGAAATCTGGTATAGCAGCTCACCTCTTGGTCCTTGGAAACCACACAAAAAGAACCCTGTATATAATGTTGATAAGAGCTTTGGGGCTCGAAATGGAGGCAGACCATTTTTCTACAATGGGAATCTTTATCGTTTTGGTCAAGACTGTGCTGAAACATATGGTAGAAGAGTGCGCACCTTTAAGGTGGAAGTTCTTACCAAAGACGAATACAAAGAAGTTGAAGTCTCCTTAGGCTTAATAGAGCCAAGTAAGGGGCGCAATGCTTGGAATGGTGCTCGCCATCATCATCTTGATGTGCAGCAGCTGAATACTGGTGAGTGGATTGGAGTGATGGATGGAGACCGGGTACCTTCTGGAGATTCAGTTCGGAGGTTTATTCTTGGCAGTGCTTCAGTTGCGATTGTTGCTGTACTCGTTATATTACTGGGAGTACTACTTGGAGCTGTGAAGTGCCTAATTCCCCTCAATTGGTGCACTTACAACTCGGGTAAGAGGAGTGATGCATTCTTGGCCTGGGAAAGGTCACATTTGTTTTCTTCGAAAGTGAGACGGTTTTGCAGCCGCTTGAACAGAGAAGTTTCATTCTTCAGAGGTCGGATTAAACCTAATACCTGTGCTGGAAGACTGGTTCTTGCTATACTTTTGGCGTGTGGAGTCGCAGCTATGTGCACTGGGGTTAAATATATATATGGTGGCAGCGGTGCAGAAGAAGCTTACCCATTGAAAGGTCACTACTCAGAGTTCACCTTATTAACAATGACCTATGATGCTCGTCTTTGGAATTTGAAAATGTATGTTAAACACTATTCTAGATGTTCCTCAGTGCGAGAAATCGTTGTGGTGTGGAACAAGGGAATACCTCCTAAAGTAAGTGATTTTGACTCCACAGTGCCAGTTAGGATCAGAGTAGAGAAACAAAACTCACTTAATAATCGGTTCAAGATGGATTCTTTGATAAAGACACGAGCTGTTCTGGAGCTTGATGACGACATTATGATGACTTGCAATGATATTGAGCGGGGATTCAGGATATGGCGTCAACACCCAGATCGTATTGTGGGTTTCTACCCCCGGCTAATTGATGGAAGCCCATTGAAGTATAGAGGTGAGAAATTTGCCCGGACTCATAAAGGTTACAACATGATTCTCACAGGGGCAGCTTTCCTTGATAGTCAAGTAGCTTTCGAAAGGTATTGGGGTGAAGAAGCCCGCCAAGCTAGGGAAGTGGTGGACAAGTATTTCAACTGTGAGGACGTGCTGATGAATTACTTGTATGCAAATGCAAGCTTGTCTAAGACCGTGGAGTATGTGAGGCCAGCGTGGGCAATCGATACGTCCAAGTTATCTGGTGCTGCAATCAGCCGAAATACACGAGTTCACTACCATATAAGGAGCAACTGCCTCCTGAAGTTTTCTGAGATGTATGGAAGTTTGACTGGGCGCAAGTGGGAATTTGATGGCCGGAAGGATGGTTGGGATGTATAGCCAGGCAGGTAGAGTAGCTAGTCGCTTATCAACTCCTGAATTTGTTAATCCTTCTCTCTTTCTTTAGTGAACTTTTAGTAATTTCTTTTTATACTCCTTTCCCTCCCTAGGCCCCTGTGAATTTCCTGTCGGGGAATTTAGTTTTTCAATATATTTGAATTTTGATCAGTAAGATGTACATTGTACATTGTTATTTTTTTGGTATTTCTTATGTGTTGGTGGAAATTGATGTGGCTTAAGTTTCTATTCCTCTTGATTTTGGACGCAACATGGAAATTGTGAATTTTATTGCCAAAAATGTGGTATGTTATTATATCCCCAGACTGAATCATGCATAAGATATGATCTATTATGATTGTAATAATGTTATGAAATATAAATGAAATATAACCTAGCTCTCATTTAGTTTTTCTTCCCCTAATGTTGGAAGAGGTCCAAGTTCAAAAAAACCCCTTAGCGGTTGATTAAAGAAATTTTTTTTTAAAATTTCAATGTTCTGTAGTTTATAAGTAAGCTAATATTCTTAAGGAAGTTTCTCAGTTAAAATCGTTGACCTAAGCTTGAAACAGAAATTGCAAACTCAATAACAGAAGTTAAGCAAGCTTAAAAGCTGAGAGCTTTTTCGTGATTAAGGCTTGGAATGTGGTGGTTGAATAGAGAGTATGGAGGGAGACTTGGAATTTTGCATGACTGTGTTTACAACAGCTCAAGAAATGGTTTTCTTGTTTGATGAAGGTTTGGGTTTTGCCCGGTCATGGTCGCTTAATTTATAGAGGCTGAAGGCTCCTTTAGTTCTCAAACTACAGCTGTTGACACTTCACTTCTCCCCATTTCCAGAGGGTTTTGATTTTTCTTTTCCGGTCCCAACAGAGAGATCATCAGGAGCTAGCATACCTGGAATTTGCAGGTCCGTCTTCAAGCTCAAGATGCTTGCGACTCTACAGAGGAGCTTCGCCTGAAGGAAGAGGTTTCTTGTCTCAAAGATCTACCGGCTCAAGCTGAATCTCGCAGAGAGAAGACTTTGAAACTTCACGAGGATCCTTCCAGCTCCAAGCAGCGCGAGTAAGCGAAAAAAGAGAATTTGGGCAGGAGCAAGATTTCACGACTGCAAACTTCACACCGTTAAAGCTAATTGTCAAAGTTACAATGAACGACTTGACTCTAACATCAGAGGATGCCTACAACAGCGGATATTTGGATGGACATAAGCACAACTCTACTTATGCAAGCTAACTGCGGGGGCTTAGCCTCTCCCTTGAACATAGATTTTATTTGTTTTAACTTTGCTAATTTTTCACCAACGGGGTCTAGTTCACTGTATTTACAAAGAAATGATGAACCCAATTTTGTATTCACCTTTTGAAGATGATTTGTGAATTTGAAATGGACCCCAGACCTTTAGTTTGAAGAGTCTAAATAGTTGACAGAAAAACAAACTAAAAAACCCAAAAGAGAAAATTGACTAGTCTTCTGCCTCCACCTTGCTAGTTCGCCAATTTCACTCTCAAGAATACATGAACTCCCAAGAATTATGGGTTCAAGCTTTTGGCAGACTGAAATCATGCAAATCAGTAAGCACAACACAGCTCAAAAAATTCCATGCATTTATCATCAAAACAAGGCCTCTCCCTCTCCCAACCCAACACCTCATATATCCAAAACTCACTTCTTCAACTGAAAAAAACTTCACTCACATTCTCTCCTTCTTAAACCACTTGGAAAAGCCAGACCTCTGCCTCAGCCTCTACAATGCCATCATCCAAGGCCTCCCTTCAAACCCCAACAACAAGGCAAGCTTGCTTCTTCAGGTGTTGGAATTACTCAAACATATGCTTGTCAATGGCCTCCTTCCTGATAACTACACTGTGCCCTCTGTTCTCAAGGCATGCGCGCAGTCACGTGCGCTGAGAGAAGGCCAGCAAATGCACACCTATGCTATCAAGACAGGGCTTGTTTTGTCCAATGTGTATGTGAAGAACACTCTTATGAGGCTCTATGCTGTTTGTGGGGTTATAAATTGTGTCCGCAACTTGTTTGATGAAGGTCCTCAACGAGACTTGGTGTCATGGACTACGCTTATTCAGGGTTATGTTAAAATGGGGTTGCCCAGAGAAGGCGTGGAAGCATTCTTTGATATGTGTGATGCCAAAATGATGGCAGATGAGATGACATTGGTCATTGTCCTCTCTGCTTGCTCTAAATTGGGAGACTTGAGCTTGGGGAGGAAGATAAATGAATACATATATGATAATGGGGTCTACCGAGATGTATTTATAGGAAATGCTCTGGTTGATATGTACTTGAAGTGTGGAGATGCTGATTTTGCATATAAGGTGTTTAACGAGATGCCTGTGAGAAATGTGGTTTCTTGGAATTCAATGATATCGGGTTTGGCACATCAAGGGAAATTTAAGGAAGCATTGGATGTGTTCCGGGAGATGCAAAGAATAGGTCTTGAGCCAGATGATGTTACTTTAGTTGGTGTTTTGAATTCGTGCGCGAATCTTGGAGTGCTCGAGTTGGGGGAGTGGGTACATGCTTATGTTGATAGAAATCGGATTGAGGCAGATGGGTTTATAGGGAATGCACTCGTGGATATGTATGCTAAGTGTGGAAGCATAGACCAAGCCTTTAGAGTTTTTCAGGGCATGAAACACAGAGATGTATATTCCTATACTGCCATGATTGTCGGATTAGCTATGCATGGGGAAGTTGAGATGGCATTGGATATATTTGCTGAGATGCCTAGAATGGGCATCGAACCAGATGAGGTGACATTTATAGGAGTCCTGGCAGCATGTAGTCATGGAGGACTTGTTGCAGAGGGTCAGAAATATTTTAGAGATATGTCAAGTGCGTACAAGCTCAGACCTCAGACAGAGCATTACGGCTGCATGGTTGACCTTTTAGGCCGGGCCGGGTTAATTAATGAGGCAGAGGAGTTTGTTAAAAACATGCCAATTGAGCCTGATGCCTTTGTCTGGGGGGCCCTATTGGGAGCTTGTAGGATCCATGGGAAAGTAGAGCTTGCTGAAAGTGTAATGAAAAAACTATTGAAGGTAGAGCCAGAGAGAGATGGTGCATATGTGCTCATGTCAAACATTTATTCCTCTGCAAATAGATGGAAGGATGCAGTGAAGTTGAGAAGGGCAATGAAAGGAAAGAACATGAAGAAAACTCCTGGTTGTAGTTCAATTGAACTTGATGGTGTTGTTCATGAATTTAAAAAGGGTGACAAATCACATAAAAGAAGTAGAGACATATACAAACTGCTGGATGAGATTATGAGCCACGTAAAGAACCATGAGCTATTGGCACATTGAACTACATTGTTGTGATGATTGAGACATATCAACAGAAAATCGTCCCGGTGGGTTGAGAAAGAAAAGGGTTTGTAGTTTGCACACATATCTGTTGGCATAATCAACTTGATCTTTTGGTTCAGCATCATGCTCTTTGAGGATTTGTTGCATATTCCGAGAGGTAAGCAAGACAACCAAGTTTAATAATTTTTGTCAACGTACTGGGTAATTTATGTAAAGAATTATCTTGTAAACTATTAACTACACTCCCTAATCCACACAAAATTTAATTAGTCTACTGTACTATATGATCTATGTTTGCTCATGCAGAAGCTGCTTTTGTCTTCTATGTACATGACCACATTTGCCTATTTTGCCCGGTTTTAACAAAGATCTCGACTTCTAAGTCTTTCAAAATGCATGTAGACTGTCGGGAATTTGTTAATTTGCGAAAGAGGATCGTGAGCCGTTGGGGATGACTCTACCAAAAACACCATTAAGTATAAATGAGTACTCGCATCAGTCATCCACCCGCACGTTGAGACTGAGCTATTAATGCATGTGAGTTCAACAATGCATCAATGGCTGACGCCCATATTCCTTTAAGTTGATGGACCAAGCCTAAATTTTCCCATGAGTGTAGAAAATTAGCTACAAAAACTTGCAGGTCCTTGTATCTTTTTTATTATAAAAAGCCCAATTTTATTGGGTTTATGGAGTTGGATGGCGTACACGCATACCTTAGTTGCTAAGACAGAAGACAGTGGAAGTAGGGAATTATAGAACCCCACAACTAGCTTGCCTCCTAGAAAGTGTATAGTTTGATGCCTGCAGAATTGGCTTTGAACGTTATTATTAACTTATCCGACATTGCCAAATCAGAGAAACCTGTTTCACTACCATAAGCTTTGGAAACTATAATAATTATAACTTATAAGGCAGTTCTCTGTTACTACCACATCAGCCAAAAATCTGCCCAATTTCATTCCTTTCCGTTAACAAACATCCACTCATTAAAATATTCTAGTAATCTTTTTCAATCAAACTTTGTTGGGTTTTTCTCTTCATTTTTGTTTTTCGGGTTGTTCGGATGCTTTGCCTTGTTATCCAATTCAAGATCAAAGTAGTTTACTGCTGGATCTCCACATTAGTCAACATGTTTTAGACGTCTACAATACCCTGTTTGGATTCTTGGGTGCTTAAAGTGAAGGGGGATATGCAATACAAATGAGAAAACTTACACGAAATCGGTTTATGCAACCTTTCTTTCTATCTCTCTCATCAAGTGATAAGTTAACTGAACAAGTTATAGCCAAGTTTTTCTCCCACAAAGGGCAACATCATAGCCACATAACAAAATTGAAGATCCCCAAGAAGCTTGAAACTACAAAGAAAATCAGCATGAAATTTTAGATTATTTCCATGATTTTAAGTAATTGAAGAGATTGTTTTTGGTGATTTTTGCCAAAAAAGAAAAAAGAAAATTAAGGCTCCAACAGTTGAACCAGTAAGCATATGGTCAGGGTGCTATATGGGCTGAAAGAGGGAGGACTGAGTCATATCAGTACCTGCCCTTTAGCATTGGCCTTTGCAGTTTTGGCTTGTACTATTCTATCCCAAACATATCGTCCAACTTTACAGTGGAGCAGCAGGGTTTGTCTTGTACTATTCTGGTATTCTGCTATACTTGTCTAAATCCATATGCAGCAAAAACTTTAAAAGAAATTTTAAAAGGAAAAAAAATTCTGCTGCTATTCATAACAAAACTGATATTTTTTTCTTAATCTTTATTTTTGGGGTAATGTTTTTGGACTAAAGATTTCATGTTTTTGGAGGGAAAACTAACGGAATGAGTGTTATAAAAACAATTTAAAACCTCATGAGGCGTTAGTATAATTTCTGATACCTTAAGAAAAAGTGGATTTATTATTAATAATTATTAAAGTTTTCTTTTTTCTTTTCTCCTAAAAAAACTTATTGAAGTTTGGTTAAGTGAAGGAAACAATGACCAAATCAGTAATTTCAAGAGAATGTCAATCAACTTTTTCTTTCGTCTTTTTAACAAACTCTACAATCCACTTTTTCATGAGGGATAAGATTTTTGTGATTACAATTGTGAAGGTTTGTTTATTTTATGCCTTCAAACTCAAAACGTCACTTCATAATTTGACCTAACAATACACTTTACAACCAAAATTGACGATTTGAACAAATTTGAAGTCTTTTTTATTTTTTATTTGGTTAATGAGGAACACCTTATTTCTTTATCAATTACATGAAATTCAAACTACTCAAATGTATAGTCGAATGAAAAAGAACCTTGACTTACAGATCAATAGTCTCAACTTTAAACTTTCATAGCACCTTGGTAGTGTGTGTGAGAATACTCATGACGCCTAAACTATCGATTGTATTAAAAAAAAAAAAAAAAAAAAAAAAAAGAAGAAGAAGGCAAATCCAAACTAAGAAATGAAAAGGATAAAAAATAAATTTTGGTAACCAAAGAGAAAGAAGTAAGGAAGATTGAGGGGGGTGAAAGTGCAAAATCACACGGGCAGAATCAAGAATTTCAGTATGCAAAGGAGGTTGTGCATGGGCCCCCAGCTGTGCTGCTGTGGCAAATGGAAAAAATCTCAGTGATGAGAGAGAGAGAGAGCACAAAACAAAGCCACTCACTTCCTTTAGCTCTTGATTTCGTGACAACAAAGCTGCTCTGGTTTTGGGGCTCTACCAGTCTCATAGTTTTTCTCAACATGAAAAAAATACAGTTTTTTTCTCAACATTTGCTTCTTGTTTGGTTTAAATATAGCACTTTCCTTCAAAGTTAAAAGAGTAATGCTATATATACCTACCACATTTTAGTATCACATATTGGTACTTAATGTGACAAACTGATGTGTACTTGTGGATGCAAATTCCTGTCATGTAATGTTAGTCTTTTGAATTACATATTGATACCACATTTTTTGTATCGCATATTGGTATGGTTTTGTGTAGTAGTTTTATTTGCCGTTTGCATTATTTTGTTTATATATTCACTAAATGAGCATAATGTACATAGATAATCCAATTCAAATCCTGAATCAATATAAATAAATTTTTGCTTCATTCATGCTAGCCATGTAAGAATTCACATTTAGTAACTTGAGTGTAGGAAGAAAATGCTATACGCAAACAAGTAATTTGATGTGTAATTAAGGAAATTCATATTGCATTATTCATTTGTGTGATAGTACTCTTGTGGTCTAATAGATTTAGTTTTAAATTCTAGAACAATGTCGGCGTAGTAAAATCAATAATAAATATTGTAAATATAATCTAAACTATATTCGAACTAGAATAAATTTAAGCGTAAGAAGAAAATGCTATACTTAAACAAGTAATTGCATGTGTAATTAAGGAAATTCATATTGCATTATTCATCTATGTCATAATGGTGTAGTTCCTTATTATACTACTGAACATAAAACTGGATTTAGAGATTGAATTGAAGAGGCACCCGCGTTTTATTTTGTGTGTGTCTCATGATAGCATTCAGACAGTGTACCTATTTCATAGATAACATTTTTGTTTCAATTATATTCGTGTTTAAATTACGAATGAACTGTTTTATTCTATCATTTTATACAATGGACTTTCATTCATTACGAATGAAGCAATCTTTTAATAATAAAAATAAAGCTCTCCAAATCCAGATATACTAAATGCAACCTTTGTATAATTTATGCTTCACAATCCAGATATACTACAGAAGCTATTTAGTTAATTTATGAAAATTAAATAAAAATTTATCTCTTATTGTTAAATGCCAAACGGTTGCAATGGTTAGTTTGGGCTGGCGGTTTGCATGGAGAGAGGTGAGGAGTGGGGTCCACACAAACTGTAACTACTTATTGTATAAAAAATACAGCTCCTACCTAAACTCACTCTTGGAGAATAACCACAATTTGCGTGAATTCCCCACACTCCAATCTCAGCCACCAGGTAGTGCTAATCTCACCACTCCTCCTACATAAATTTTGGTACATCTATTGGTAATTTCATTAATTACTTTGGCAAAATTTGATTTCATTAAATCCATAATAAAAATATATGTAGGTTAGGAACTTTGATCAGAGTTTTGTGTCCGTCTCTGTAACATCCAGGTTTAAAACGGGTACGATACGGAGAACTTTGAGGATTTTTATTTTATTTTTATTGTTTAGTCTATAGAATTTTCCAAAGCTAGTTTAATTTTTGGAGGAGGAGGATTGTGAATGTGAGGTAAATACTTTACCAGTTGAAGTTATAAGTATTCATCATTTCTTACATTTAGCATATGCGCTTATGTTTGCAAATGGTAAAAATCTCAACGGTTTCTGATTGAAAAAGATTAAAGGATGCAATGAAACAAAAGAAGGAAAAGGGATAAAGGTTAAGTTTTTTCGGACCAAAAAAAGGTGAGACAATAGTTTGTTTGGGTCTCATTGTTCAATTTTTGTCTTAACCAAAATGTAAAAAAATTGATATTGACCATTCTGATTTATAGGTTTTGATATTTTCAGTGTTTCAAACTCAAAATATTATTATTTGTAATTCATCTCGCTCGTTTATTTTGGGATATAATTTTATCTGAATAATTAAAATGATATTCAAAACAATTTTTGAGTACTAAACATCTCATTTTCTCACTTCATTAATATAAAAATCCCATTTTCTCATCAATTACAATTTCTTATATAGATAAATCTTTAAAGTCGCCACATTTTTGTCATAACCATCAAAGGAAATAAGAAGGGGAAAGAAGTAATTAATGAAGGATTGGGGGGTGAAACTGCAAAATCTGGCGGGCAGAATCAAGAAATTTGGAATAGGGAGATTGGGAGTGGGCCCTACTGATGAGAATCTCAGTAACAAACTCCCAGCTGTGCTGCTGTGGCCAATTGGAAAATTTCATTGAGTCTCAGAGAGAAATAAGAGAGAGAGAGAGAGAGAGAGAGAGAGAGAGAGAGGCAGCAGAGCAGAACAAAGAAACAATTCTCTCTCTCACTCTTTCTCAGACGCATACAGTTTCAGTCCCTTCTCCTACCACCCTCCATTCTCTCTCTTATCTGTCTCTCTCTACCAGTTCTTGATTTTGTGAAAACAAAGCTTTTCTGATACAAAAGGTTAAGAGCTTTGTGTTTGTGGGAGTAATTAAGCCTTCATTTTTAAGCTTTTTTTTTCTTCATCTTCATGTGCTTGTGTGTAATTCTGATCATTTGGTTTATGTGAAAATGCTGCAGAGAGACAAAACAGACCCATAAAAGGCAAAAGGCTCCAGAAGACAAATTAAAGACTGGTCCAAAAATGTATGAAGATACAGTAGGCTGCAACTTTGACCAAAACTCCATGCCAGAATCAGCAGAAAGTGTCCTCAACCTCAACCCTCTTCCCCCACCACCTCCACCACAAGTACTCATGCCTTCTCCCTCAGAAACCCACAACAACAACAACAACAACAGCTTTTCTGTTGCAGAAAACTTGAGACTCTCCATGGAAGAGCTCTCCTACCCTCATCAACAAGATCATCATGCTGCCATGGAAATTGAGCTCCAAAATGAACTTGGGTTCAATCCATACAGCACCAATACTGACCAGAACAACCATAGCAGCCATTTGGTTTCCTTTGAGCAACAAACCAATTGGGACAATATTCATGGTGTCCATGATCAGATGCAGCAACAATTACAAGATGGTGCTAATGGTCCATACCCACCTACACCTGACCTTCTCAACCTTTTCAGCTTACCTAGATGCTCACCCTCTTCTGTTCTCCAAAACTCGTCCATTAACTTCACAAACCCCAACCCCAAAAGCTCGAATTTCCCTAACTCTTTGGGGTTCCTCGGAGATGTCCATGGTGGGATTGACACCCCGCCAGGGACAGCGAGTTCGGTTCTCTATGACCCACTTTTCCATTTGAACCTGCCTCCACAGCCACCATTGTTCAGGGAATTGCTTCAGTCCTTGCCACATGGGTACAGCTTGCCAGGCTCAAGAAATGGGTCTTTGTTTAGTAGTGGTGGGGATGACAGAGAGGGGATTGGAGGAGGGGTTTACTCCGATGGGATTAATAATGGGAGGCAATTTGAGAATGGGGTGTTGGAGTTCTCCAGAGAAATGGGTTCTATTGGAAGAGGAAGAGATGTCAAAGGGACGAAACACTTTGCCACTGAGAAACACAGAAGAGTCCAGTTGAATGGCAAGTACAGTGCCTTGAGGGATTTGGTTCCAAACCCAACAAAGGTATATACTTCAAATTCAAAATTTCACATCCTATCACTGCAAAAATATATGCTACTGAGTTTGATTAAATTTCACGAAAAAAATGCATATTAGTTGTTTTGAAGTTTTAACTGGGTAATGATTTCATGAATCACAGTGTATGGCATTTTGATATCCAAGTTATTGGCTTGTAGTTTCCCAAGTTTTTGTCTTTTTTTTTTTGGCTGGATAGTCATATATTTTGCTGAATTTAATGTTTGCCTTTTGGTCTTTGGGGAACAATTAATTGGAGGAAAGACTGATAGAGCATCAATTGTGGGAGATGCAATTGATTACATAAAGGAGCTTCTGAGGACAGTGGATGAGCTGAAATTGCTGGTGGAGAAGAAAAGGTGTGGGAGAGAGAGGAGCAAGAGGCGCAGGACTGAACAAGATGGTGGTGCTGGAGATGATGAGAGCTGCAACATGAAGCCTCTTGGTGACCCTCATGACCAGTCCTACAACAATGGCTCTCTGAGGAGCTCATGGCTTCAGAGGAAATCCAAGGACACTGAGGTCGATATCCGCATTATCGATGATGAAGTTACGATCAAACTGGTTCAGAGGAAGAAGATCAATCTGTTGCTGTATGTGTCCAAGCTTCTTGATGAGCTGCAGCTTGATCTGCATCATGTTGCTGGTGGACACATTGGCAATTCCTACAGCTTCTTGTTCAACACCAAGGTTGGTAGTCTGCAATTTGTCCCAGTTCGTTTTTCTTTCATACAGGTGGTGCGGTTTTTAATTAATTATGGTTAATTTGGTTTTAAATCTACAGATGTATGAAGGGTCATCTTTGTATGCAAGTGCCATAGCCCAAAAGCTCATTGAGGTTCTGGACAAACAATATGCAGCAGTTCCACCTACCAACAGTTTTTAGGGAGGCATGAGTTGTTCCTTGGGATTAATAGATACTTTCTCTGTTGTTGATCTTACTATATGATGCTGAATTTTAAAAGTAGACAATAAACTTGGTGTGACAGAAGCATGAAATAGAACATTAGGACTTATATATTTTCTGGGTTTGCATGGTTTTGATAATTAGTCACTTTAATGTGGCTTGACCAACGAAGCCTATAAAGCCTATGATTTGAATTCAGATTAGACTACTACAGACAAGTTACCTGAGTTAAAGTAGAGTTAAGACAAGTTACCTGAGTTAAAGTAGAGTTAAAGCAAGTTACCTGAGTTACTTTTATTTACTTGAGTTACCTTTTGTAAACTTGAGTTACTTTCATTCTGTCTTTAAATAGAGGCCTGAGCCTCAGCTAGAATCAAGCTTTTCTTTTCAGAAGTTTTTTCAGTTTCAAAATGTTCTTTCAGAGATCATGTTCTGAAGAACAACCTTAGGATGAGAGTAAGCTTTGCACTTTGTAAGTTTTACTTTTAATGAACTTATTTTAAATTAAGTTATGAAGAATATTATTTTCATGTATTTCATTATTTTTATTATAATGTATACATTATCTTGCATAGCTTTGCTCCTTCTCTCCTTCTTCCCTTTCTGGTATCAGAGCCGTAAGCGTTGTAAGAATTAGTCTTAGGTCGCAACTCATCCAACCCAAGTGGCTGGTTTAGGATTTCTGAGTTGAAGTCTTTTGATTTCTTCTTTATCTTTCTTTTATCCTTTGGGCTTCTTGTTGGTTTTCCCCCTGGTCCAAACAGTGAGTCCTCTTTCCAAACGATAAGTCCCGGGGTAGGGCACGAGCGGTGGGCGTGAGCGGAGGGCGGGATTTCCAGCTAAGTTTCTTGTTGGGTAAAGGTTAGCTATCGAAGTTATTATCTTTCTTCTTCTTCAGTCTTCCTCTTCCATCCTCTTGAGTGAAAATGAGTCGCTTCCTTCGTACAAATTCTTATAGTTCTAGTAGCTCTAGAACCAATATAGGAAATCTTCCTGAGATTGTAAATGAAGAACAATTTGAGTATAATAATAATAATGAACAACTAGAATTTAAAGATTGGAATATACCTAAGGTCCCTAGTCATAATATATACAGAAAAAAATGGTCTATGACTGCATTTAATTCCACTACACATGTTAAAACCGTAGAACAAGTTTATGCCTTGAGTAAAGAACATGAGTCTTGTCAATTACTTAATTTAGATTCAATTAAGAAACATAAGCATGATGGTAATAATTTCTTGCATATCGGTTTAGTTCAAGTTGCTGTTAAACCCTTAACTAGATTAGGTTTACAAGCTTCTATTCTGCTATGTTTGCGTGATGCTAGATTTACAGATTTTAATGATAGTGTTCTTGGTATGATTGAGTCTAGTCTTTGCAATGGCCCTGTACATTTTGATTGCTATCCTGACTTTACTGTTAGCCTTAATGATCCTCATATCCTGAAAACATTAACTTTGAATATTAAGACATCTGGTTATAATGTTTTACCTGGTACTCAACCGTTAGCCTTAGTTTACAGAATTTATTATAAAGTTACAGGTACTAATATGAATTTTCAAGCTTTAAATAAAAGTCCTAAAGATCAAACGCTTTTAATACAAAGTTGTACGCCTGATGCTAATATTAGAATTCCTCATACTGTTAAATGGTCTGATATTACTTTGCCTACAGATTGGACATTAGTTACGGAATCTCAACCTATGCCTATACAACGTAGTTTAAATAATCTAGATTATATTCGTCAATATATGGATGGTAGTGTTAAAATTAATTTCCAGCACCAACCTAAGTCCACAGTTCATTTACAACAGTTGCCCACACCAAGTCCTTCTAAAAGACATGAACCTGCACGTCATTCTTCTGCCTCTTCTTCTACTACAGTTAGAGATTTAGAAATAGAAAAAGATTTAATCGATTTAAAAATTGCATCTTTAAAGAAAAAAGATCAAGTGAGTCATCCTTGTTATGGTCCTCCCCTAGTTGAAAATAATGAGCCTAAACAAGATTCGCCTACACAGTCTGATTTTCTTGCTAGTGAAATCGCTACTGCACATGTTTATGATATAAATAATTGCTTAAATGTTTTAAAAAGAGATAAGCCGTTTAGAATAGATTGGGATAAATTAGAAAAACACACTTTGGATCCTATTAACTCGTCCCGTAGAAGTAATTATCATAAAGCCATCCCTGATAGAAATAAAAGAAATGAAATACACCAAGCCTGGAAAGATTATATGAGAACCGCTAAAGTAGAAATTAATTACCTTGATTTTGTAGAAATGCGTTATATTAATAATGAATTAAAAACTATAACTAAAGAAAAATGGGTAAAATCGGATAAGTCTGAAGTAGTCTTGAGTCATCCTCCTGTAGAAACTATTTTGATAACTGCTGGCACTAAAACCATAACTGCTGCTCCCTTTAAGATACCTGATCCTAGTAATGAGCTTAATAAATGTTTAGTTGAACAAAACAATTATACTAATCAAAGTCTAGTTGTCATAGGAAAGCAATTAGATAAAATAGAAACCAAAGTTGATAAGTTACTCCCTTCTGAGCCGAAGCTTAAGTCTAAAGAAAAACCCTTAGTCTGTTTTCAAGATTTAAAACCTACACATGCACTAAAAACTTCCACTACTATGCAGAAAATTGAAGGCATGCTTGAGCAATTAACCCCTGTTAAAACTGAAAAATCTGGTGTTAAAGTATTAGGTTCTTCTTCCTTGTTTAATAATAGTGATTCTGAAATGAGTCTAGAAACAGATGATTCAGAAAAGTCTAGTAACATTTCTAAGATAGAAAATGCATTTAAAAATCTAGAATTAGAATCTGAATTAAAAGTTAAGAGATTAACTAATAAAATTAATCCTACTAGCCTAACTAAGAATTGGTATCCTAAACCTACACCGCCTGATATTCAGTTTGAAGAAAGAAATAATGTAAGCCAATTTTCGGTTTCCTCTGATAAATTGTATGAATGGAATATAGATGGTTTGTCTGAGCAAGAAATAATGAATAAACTTACACACATGTCAATGGTTGCTAATACTTACATTGCAAATCATAATTTAAGACAATCTGAGATAGTTCCTCTTTTAGAAACTGGATTTACAGGAACCCTACGCTCTTGGTGGGATAAACATCTAAGTAATGAGTCTAGAAATAATATTATACATGCTGTCAAATTAAATGAAGATGGTCTTCCTTTGTTTGATACAACTATAGGCAGAACCCCTGAAGATGGAGTCAATACACTGCTTTACACCATAATTGAGCATTTTGTAGGAACACCAAGCCATACGCAGTCTAGAATACATGATCAATTGAGTAATCTAAGATGTCCACAATTAAGTGATTTTAGATGGTATAAAGATGTTTTTATTTCTCGTGTAATGTTAAGAAAAGATAGTAATCAAGCCTTTTGGAAAGAAAAATTTATAAATGGTCTACCTAATCTGTTTGCACATAAAATACGCACCGTTTTAAGTAATGAATTAGGACATATAGATTATGATAGTTTAACTTATGGTAATATTATAAGTACAATTAATCAAGAAGGTATGAAAATGTGCGTAGATATGAAATTAAATAAGCAAATACAGTCTGAGCGAACGTCTGCCAAATATGAGTTAGGTAATTTTTGTGAACAATATGGTTTAATCTCTACAGCTCCCTCTAGAAGAAACAAGAATAGTTATCCGAGTCATATTCGTAAAAAACGCAATTATAGCAGGTATAGAAAATCTTTCCGATATAATAATGAGCCTGATGCATTTTACAAAAAGAAGAAATATTCCCCTAAGAAAAGATGGTCAAAAGCACCTCGGTTTAAGAAAGATGCTCGCTTTAAGTCTGGTAAAAATAAAGACAAAAGTAAAGTAAAATGTTTTAAATGTCAAAAGTATGGTCACTATGCAAATGATTGTAAAGTAAAAGATGCTATCCGACAACTGAAAATTACAGATGAGGAAAAAACCAATCTAATTAAAGTCCTTGAGTTACGGAACTCTGAGTCTAGTGAAAATGAAACTATGATTATAAGTTCTGAGTCTACCAATCATGAGTCTTCTAATTCCTCTTTGAGTTCACCTCGAATACAAATAGGATGCAGAGATAATTGTTGTAATACCCTTAAGCAAATTTCTGTTTTAACTAAGCAAGAAGAACAAGAAGAATTATTAATAGATTTGATTTCTAAAGTTGAAAACCCTGAATTAAAATCTGAGTATTTAAGGAAATTAAGAAAAATTATTACACAAGATACAGGAACAAGTCACCCTAGTCCAGTTATTAATCTGAGTTCTACAATAGAAAGATTTAATAAGAAAAAAGATGTTTCTTTACAAGATCTACATGCTGAAGTAAAACTAGTCAAAAAAGAAATAGTAGAATTAAAACAGTTGAGTCATAAATTGCAAACTGAGAATTATGATATTCGGCAAGTCTTAAACTCCTTATTAGATAAAGAACCTATTGAGAAAAATAGTCCACCTAGTAGTCCTAAGTATGAGTCTGGCAAAGAAGAATGCGCTGTTAATCTAATTAAACAGGTTAATTTTAGAAAATGGTATTCTAAAGTCACTATATCTGTAAAAGACTATGAATTTAATGTTATTGCTTTGTTTGATTCTGGTGCAGATCTTAATTGCATTAAAGAAGGCTTAATTCCTACTAAGTATTATACAAAATCTACTGAGTCTTTACGAACTGCTTCTGGTAAATCATTGCAGTTAAACTATGAAATTCCTAAAGCCCATGTATGTCAAAATAGAATTTGTTTTAAAACTTCATTTGTTTTGATTAAAAATATAACTGATGATGTTATTTTAGGATTACCTTTTATAAGCATGCTTTACCCTTTTCAAGTTGAGTATGATGGTGTCATTTCGAATTATTTAGGTGAAAAAGTTAAATTTACTTTTTTGACTAAATCTGAGCTGCATGATCAAAAGCATTTACATAATAATGATTTTACAAAAGCTATTACTTTAATTAAAAACAAAACAAATCATTTGAGTCACCTACAGCAAGAAGTCAAAAATAAAAGAATTGAATTTCAATTAAGAGAAACTAATTTACAAAATGATATTCGTAATTTTGAACAAAAGTTGGTTTCTGAAATATGTTCTGATCTTCCTACTGCTTTCTGGCATAGGAAAAATCATGTTGTTAAATTACCTTACATAAAAGAATTTTCTGAGAAAAATATATCAACTAAGTCTAGACCTATACAAATGAATCATGAAATGATGGAATTTTGCAAAAATGAGATAAATGATTTATTACAGAAAAATATAATTAGGAAAAGTAAGTCTCCTTGGTCTTGCCCTGCTTTCTATGTTCAGAAAAATGCAGAATTAGAACGAGGATCTCCTCGACTAGTTATTAATTATAAGCCTTTAAATTCTGTTCTTGAATGGATCCGTTATCCTATTCCTAATAAAAGAGATTTAATTAAACGATTAGATAAAGCTATTGTTTTTTCTAAATTTGATATGAAAAGTGGATTTTGGCAAATACAAATTCATGAGTCTGATCGCTATAAAACTGCTTTTGTTACTCCCTTTGGTCATTATGAATGGAATGTTATGCCTTTCGGTCTTAAAAATGCTCCTAGTGAATTTCAAAATATTATGAATGAAATTTTTAATCCTTACAGTCATTTCTCTATTGTTTACATTGATGATGTTTTAATTTTTTCTGAGTCAATAGAACAACACTGGAAACATTTGCATTCATTTCTGCATATCATTAAGACTAATGGATTAGTTGTTTCTGCTAAGAAAATTAAATTATTCCAAACTGCTATTAGATTTCTAGGATACAATATAAGTCAATCACAAATTCATCCTATAGACCGAGTTATTCAATTTGCAGATAAATTCCCTGATCAAATTACAGATAAAAATCAATTACAGAGATTTTTAGGTTCTCTTAATTATGTTTCTGATTTTTATAAAAACTTGAGAAAACAATGCAAACCCTTATTTGATAGACTGCAGACTAACCCTCCTCCTTGGTCGTCCATCCATACAGATATTGTCTTACAGATCAAACGTCATGTTAAGACTCTTCCTTGTCTTGGCATTCCTACTTCTACTTCTTTTAAAATTGTTGAGACTGATGCCTCTGATATAGGTTATGGTGGTATTCTTAAACAGAAATCTGAGTCAGATTCTTCTGAGCAAATAGTCCGTTTTTATTCTGGTATCTGGTCTTCCTCCCAGTATAATTACAGTACTATTAAAAAAGAAATACTAGCTATTGTATTATGCATTACTAAATTTCAAGATGATTTATTAAATCAAAAGTTTTTAGTCCGAGTTGACTGCAAATCTGCTAAGCATGTATTAGAAAAAGATGTTCAAAATATTGCATCAAAACAGATTTTTGCTCGTTGGCAAGCACTTTTGAGTATTTTTGATTTTTATATTGAATATCTGAGAGGTAGTGAGAATTCTATTCCTGATTTTCTTACAAGAGAATTTTTACAGGATAAGCAATGGCTGGATTATCCAAGGACAAGCAAAAAATGAGTCACAATCCTACTCCCCGAATTCTGCCTGCTTCCCTAAGCCGGAAACCTCCTGTTTCTGTTAAAAATGAGTCTAGTACTTTTTCTGTTAAAACTGAGCCTTTTACAATTACTCCTTACCCTGGCCATACACCCATACCGGTCATGAGCAATAGATTTAGCCCCTTAGGATCTACAGTTGTCCCTGCAAGACCCAACTACCAGTCTGCTTTAGTTTCTAGCTATGATCCTTTCCAGTTACCACCCACTGCATCACCTATATCCTCCCCATCTTTTACTAAGTCTTCTCCTTATGTCTTAAAAAATACATCCAATCTTGTCATAGTTGATTCCCATATCCCTACATCCATGAGTCCTGCCCAAATTGCAGCCTTTCATTTTCCCCCTGGTTTTCATTATCTTCCCCATAGCCCTTATAAGTCCTTAAAATTTTACAGAGAAATCCTTCATGAGACCAAGTCTGTTGAAATTAAGCCTATTCGAGATAAAACTGATCCTACAAAGATAATTTATCACTCCCTTTACATTCATCAAATTTTGCATCTTAAGTCCTGGGGATCCCGTCCTCATGAACTCCGAACTCTTCCTTCTAAATATCAATATAATTATGCAGACTATGTTGAAGCCTGGTATTACATTTTTCTTCATCAAACCCCTGAGTTTTCCCATTCCTGGTTTATTAATTTTGATAATAAATTTAAAAATTCTGAGCTTCCTTACTGGTTCCTTCATTGGTGGGACACCCATGGTCCTAAATCTGATATTATCCATTCTGCAGTTCATGAGTTGATCACTTATTTTTCCCACAAATATAAAATTTCTGAGCGAGATCTATTTTTTCCTATTGATCTCTTATTCTTTACAAAATACAGACTCCCCTGGATAATGAAATGGAATTATACTGTTAATTGGGAGACTCGTTTTTTCTCCCGCCAATTCTTTGTTAAATGGTGGGATCGTTTCGAAGTCCATCGTATTACATATTATGTTTATAAAGATTTTCCCCAAGTCCCTGTTCGTTCCTCTGAGCCCAAGCATGAGCCCTCGTCTTCTTCGGATACCATCCTTACAGTTGAAGGTAAATCTAAGACTGAGTTACAGGATTTAGCCCAACAACTCCTTCTCCGTGAACTCAGTCTTAGATTTACCTTCAACTGTAAGGATGGTATCCGAAGAAGACGAGGGCTCATGCTTGGGCTCAGAGGAACGAACAGGAACTTGGGGAAAATCTTTATAAACATAATCTGTAATACGATGGACTTCGAAACGATCCCACCATTTAACAAAGAATTGGCGGGAGAAAAAACGAGTCTCCCAATTAACAGTATAATTCCATTTCATTATCCAGGGGAGTCTGTATTTTGTAAAGAATAAGAGATCAATAGGAAAAAATAGATCTCGCTCAGAAATTTTATATTTGTGGGAAAAATAAGTGATCAACTCATGAACTGCAGAATGGATAATATCAGATTTAGGACCATGGGTGTCCCACCAATGAAGGAACCAGTAAGGAAGCTCAGAATTTTTAAATTTATTATCAAAATTAATAAACCAGGAATGGGAAAACTCAGGGGTTTGATGAAGAAAAATGTAATACCAGGCTTCAACATAGTCTGCATAATTATATTGATATTTAGAAGGAAGAGTTCTGAGTTCATGAGGACTGGATCCCAGGACTTAAGATGCAAAATTTGATGAATGTAAGGAAGTGAGGAGTGATAAATTATCTTTGTAGATCAGTTTTTATCTCGAATAGGCTAATTTCAGCGGAGACTTGGTCTCATGAAGATTTTAAAAAAAATTTGACTTATATGGCTATGGGGAAGATAATGAAAACCAGGGGGGAAAATGAAAGGGCTGCAATTTGGGCAGGACTATGATGTAGGGATATAAGGAATCAACTATGACAAGAAAAAGACATAAGAGAAGACTTAGTAAAAAGATGGGAGGATATAGGTGATGCGTGGGTGGTAACTGAAAGGATCATAGCTAGAAACTAAAGGTGGGTGGTAGTTGGATCAACAGGGAACATGTAGATCCTAGGGGGCTAAATCTATTGCTCATGATATGTATGGGTGTATGGTAAGGAGTAATTGTAATCGGGCAAATTAAAGGCTCATTTTTAAATAAAAAAGTACTAGACTCATTTTTAACAGGGAGGAGGTTTCGACTTGGGAAGCGGCATTGGGAGTAAGGATTGTGACTCATTTTTTTTTTGTCCTTGGATAATCCAGCCATTGCTTATCCTCAAAAAATTCTCTTGTAAGAAAATCAGGAATAGAATTCTCACTACCTCTCAGATATTCAATATAAAAATCAAAAATCCTCAAAAGTGCTTGCCAACGAGCAAAAATCTGTTTTGATGCAATATTTTGAACATCTTTTTCTAATACATGCTTAGCAGATTTGCAGTCAACTCGGACTAAAAACTTTTGATTTAATAAATCATCTTGAAATTTAGTAATGCATAATACAATAGCTAATATTTCTTTTTTTAATAGTACTGTAATTAAACTGGGAGGAAGACCAGATACCAGAATGAAAACGAACTATTTGCTCAGAAGAATCAGACTCAGATTTCTGTTTAAGAATACCACCATAACCTATATCAGAAGCATCAGTCTCAACAATTTTAAAAGAAGTAGAAGTAGGAATGCCAAGACAAGGAAGAGTCTTAACATGACGTTTGATCTGTAAGACAATATCTGTATGGATGGACGACCAAGGAGGAGGGTTAGTCTGCAGTCTATCAAATAAGGGTTTGCATTGTTTTCTCAAGTTTTTATAAAAATCAGAAACATAATTAAGAGAACCTAAAAATCTCTGTAATTGATTTTTATCTGTAATTTGATCAGGGAATTTATCTGCAAATTGAATAACTCGGTCTATAGGATGAATTTGTGATTGACTTATATTGTATCCTAGAAATCTAATAGCAGTTTGGAATAATTTAATTTTCTTAGCAGAAACAACTAATCCATTAGTCTTAATGATATGCAGAAATGAATGCAAATGTTTCCAGTGTTGTTCTATTGACTCAGAAAAAATTAAAACATCATCAATGTAAACAATAGAGAAATGACTGTAAGGATTAAAAATTTCATTCATAATATTTTGAAATTCACTAGGAGCATTTTTAAGACCGAAAGGCATAACATTCCATTCATAATGACCAAAGGGAGTAACAAAAGCAGTTTTATAGCGATCAGACTCATGAATTTGTATTTGCCAGAATCCACTTTTCATATCAAATTTAGAAAAAACAACAGCTTTATCTAATCGTTTAATCAAATCTCTTTTATTAGGAATAGGATAACGAATCCATTCAAGAACAGAATTTAAAGGCTTATAATTAATAACTAGTCGAGGAGATCCCCGTTCTAATTCTGCATTTTTCTGAACATAAAAAGCAGGGCAAGACCAAGGAGACTTACTTTTCCTAATTATATTTTTCTGTAATAGATCATTTATCTCATTTTTGCAAAATTCCATCATTTCATGATTCATTTGTATAGGTCTAGACTTAGTTGGTATATTTTTCTCAGAAAAATCTTTTATGTAAGGCAAATTAACAACATGATTTTTCCTATGCCAGAAAGCAGTAGGAAGATCAGAACAAATCTCAGAAACCAACTTTTGTTCAAAATTACGAATATCATTTTGTAAAGTTAGTTTCTTTAATTGAAACTTCAATTCTTTTATTTTTGACTTCTTGCTGTAGGTGACTCAAATGATTTGTTTTGTTTTTAATTAAAGTAATAGCTTTTGTAAAATCATTATTATGCAAATGCTTTAGATCATGCAGCTCAGATTTAGTCAAAAAAGTAAATTTAACTTTTTCACCTAAATAATTCGAAATGACACCATCATATTCAACTTGAAAAGGGTAAAGCATGCTTATAAAAGGTAATCCTAAAATAACATCATCAGTTATATTTTTAATCAAAACAAATGAAGTTTTAAAACAAATTCTATTTTGACATACATGGGCTTTAGGAATTTCATAGTTTAACTGCAATGATTTACCAGAAGCAGTTCGTAAAGACTCAGTAGATTTTGTATAATACTTAGTAGGAATTAAGCCTTCTTTAATGCAATTAAGATCTGCACCAGAATCAAACAAAGCAATAACATTAAATTCATAGTCTTTTACAGATATAGTGACTTTAGAATACCATTTTCTAAAATTAACCTGTTTAATTAGATTAACAGCGCATTCTTCTTTGCCAGACTCATACTTAGGACTACTAGGTGGACTATTTTTCTCAATAGGTTCTTTATCTAATAAGGAGTTTAAGACTTGCCGAATATCATAATTCTCAGTTTGCAATTTATGACTCAACTGTTTTAATTCTACTATTTCTTTTTTGACTAGTTTTACTTCAGCATGTAGATCTTGTAAAGAAACATCTTTTTTCTTATTAAATCTTTCTATTGTAGAACTCAGATTAATAACTGGACTA
>NC_047651.1:11101318-11150540 GCF_902201215.1 Prunus dulcis
TTGGTAGACTCAGAACTTATAATCATAGTTTCATTTTCACTAGACTCAGAGTTCCGTAACTCAAGGACTTTAATTAGATTGGTTTTTTCCTCATCTGTAATTTTCAGTTGTCGGATAGCATCTTTTACTTTACAATCATTTGCATAGTGACCATACTTTTGACATTTAAAACATTTTACTTTACTTTTGTCTTTATTTTTACCAGACTTAAAGCGAGCATCTTTCTTAAACCGAGGTGCTTTTGACCATCTTTTCTTAGGGGAATATTTCTTCTTTTTGTAAAATGCATCAGGCTCATTATTATATCGGAAAGATTTTCTATACCTGCTATAATTGCGTTTTTTACGAATATGACTCGGATAACTATTCTTGTTTCTTCTAGAGGGAGCTGTAGAGATTAAACCATATTGTTCACAAAAATTACCTAACTCATATTTGGCAGACGTTCGCTCAGACTGTATTTGCTTATTTAATTTCATATCTACGCACATTTTCATACCTTCTTGATTAATTGTACTTATAATATTACCATAAGTTAAACTATCATAATCTATATGTCCTAATTCATTACTTAAAACGGTGCGTATTTTATGTGCAAACAGATTAGGTAGACCATTTATAAATTTTTCTTTCCAAAAGGCTTGATTACTATCTTTTCTTAACATTACACGAGAAATAAAAACATCTTTATACCATCTAAAATCACTTAATTGTGGACATCTTAGATTACTCAATTGATCATGTATTCTAGACTGCGTATGGCTTGGTGTTCCTACAAAATGCTCAATTATGGTGTAAAGCAGTGTATTGACTCCATCTTCAGGGGTTCTGCCTATAGTTGTATCAAACAAAGGAAGACCATCTTCATTTAATTTGACAGCATGTATAATATTATTTCTAGACTCATTACTTAGATGTTTATCCCACCAAGAGCGTAGGGTTCCTGTAAATCCAGTTTCTAAAAGAGGAACTATCTCAGATTGTCTTAAATTATGATTTGCAATGTAAGTATTAGCAACCATTGACATGTGTGTAAGTTTATTCATTATTTCTTGCTCAGACAAACCATCTATATTCCATTCATACAATTTATCAGAGGAAACCGAAAATTGGCTTACATTATTTCTTTCTTCAAACTGAATATCAGGCGGTGTAGGTTTAGGATACCAATTCTTAGTTAGGCTAGTAGGATTAATTTTATTAGTTAATCTCTTAACTTTTAATTCAGATTCTAATTCTAGATTTTTAAATGCATTTTCTATCTTAGAAATGTTACTAGACTTTTCTGAATCATCTGTTTCTAGACTCATTTCAGAATCACTATTATTAAACAAGGAAGAAGAACCTAATACTTTAACACCAGATTTTTCAGTTTTAACAGGGGTTAATTGCTCAAGCATGCCTTCAATTTTCTGCATAGTAGTGGAAGTTTTTAGTGCATGTGTAGGTTTTAAATCTTGAAAACAGACTAAGGGTTTTTCTTTAGACTTAAGCTTCGGCTCAGAAGGGAGTAACTTATCAACTTTGGTTTCTATTTTATCTAATTGCTTTCCTATGACAACTAGACTTTGATTAGTATAATTGTTTTGTTCAACTAAACATTTATTAAGCTCATTACTAGGATCAGGTATCTTAAAGGGAGCAGCAGTTATGGTTTTAGTGCCAGCAGTTATCAAAATAGTTTCTACAGGAGGATGACTCAAGACTACTTCAGACTTATCCGATTTTACCCATTTTTCTTTAGTTATAGTTTTTAATTCATTATTAATATAACGCATTTCTACAAAATCAAGGTAATTAATTTCTACTTTAGCGGTTCTCATATAATCTTTCCAGGCTTGGTGTATTTCATTTCTTTTATTTCTATCAGGGATGGCTTTATGATAATTACTTCTACGGGACGAGTTAATAGGATCCAAAGTGTGTTTTTCTAATTTATCCCAATCTATTCTAAACGGCTTATCTCTTTTTAAAACATTTAAGCAATTATTTATATCATAAACATGTGCAGTAGCGATTTCACTAGCAAGAAAATCAGACTGTGTAGGCGAATCTTGTTTAGGCTCATTATTTTCAACTAGGGGAGGACCATAACAAGGATGACTCACTTGATCTTTTTTCTTTAAAGATGCAATTTTTAAATCGATTAAATCTTTTTCTATTTCTAAATCTCTAACTGTAGTAGAAGAAGAGGCAGAAGAATGACGTGCAGGTTCATGTCTTTTAGAAGGACTTGGTGTGGGCAACTGTTGTAAATGAACTGTGGACTTAGGTTGGTGCTGGAAATTAATTTTAACACTACCATCCATATATTGACGAATATAATCTAGATTATTTAAACTACGTTGTATAGGCATAGGTTGAGATTCCGTAACTAATGTCCAATCTGTAGGCAAAGTAATATCAGACCATTTAACAGTATGAGGAATTCTAATATTAGCATCAGGCGTACAACTTTGTATTAAAAGCGTTTGATCTTTAGGACTTTTATTTAAAGCTTGAAAATTCATATTAGTACCTGTAACTTTATAATAAATTCTGTAAACTAAGGCTAACGGTTGAGTACTAGGTAAAACATTATAACCAGATGTCTTAATATTCAAAGTTAATGTTTTCAGGATATGAGGATCATTAAGGCTAACAGTAAAGTCAGGATAGCAATCAAAATGTACAGGGCCATTGCAAAGACTAGACTCAATCATACCAAGAACACTATCATTAAAATCTGTAAATCTAGCATCACGCAAACATAGCAGAATAGAAGCTTGTAAACCTAATCTAGTTAAGGGTTTAACAGCAACTTGAACTAAACCGATATGCAAGAAATTATTACCATCATGCTTATGTTTCTTAATTGAATCTAAATTAAGTAATTGACAAGACTCATGTTCTTTACTCAAGGCATAAACTTGTTCTACGGTTTTAACATGTGTAGTGGAATTAAATGCAGTCATAGACCATTTTTTTCTGTATATATTATGACTAGGGACCTTAGGTATATTCCAATCTTTAAATTCTAGTTGTTCATTATTATTATTATACTCAAATTGTTCTTCATTTACAATCTCAGGAAGATTTCCTATATTGGTTCTAGAGCTACTAGAACTATAAGAATTTGTACGAAGGAAGCGACTCATTTTCACTCAAGAGGATGGAAGAGGAAGACTGAAGAAGAAGAAAGATAATAACTTCGATAGCTAACCTTTACCCAACAAGAAACTTAGCTGGAAATCCCGCCCTCCGCTCACGCCCACCGCTCGTGCCCTACCCCGGGACTTATCGTTTGGAAAGAGGACTCACTGTTTGGACCAGGGGGAAAACCAACAAGAAGCCCAAAGGATAAAAGAAAGATAAAGAAGAAATCAAAAGACTTCAACTCAGAAATCCTAAACCAGCCACTTGGGTTGGATGAGTTGCGACCTAAGACTAATTCTTACAACGCTTACGGCTCTGATACCAGAAAGGGAAGAAGGAGAGAAGGAGCAAAGCTATGCAAGATAATGTATACATTATAATAAAAATAATGAAATACATGAAAATAATATTCTTCATAACTTAATTTAAAATAAGTTCATTAAAAGTAAAACTTACAAAGTGCAAAGCTTACTCTCATCCTAAGGTTGTTCTTCAGAACATGATCTCTGAAAGAACATTTTGAAACTGAAAAAACTTCTGAAAAGAAAAGCTTGATTCTAGCTGAGGCTCAGGCCTCTATTTAAAGACAGAATGAAAGTAACTCAAGTTTACAAAAGGTAACTCAAGTAAATAAAAGTAACTCAGGTAACTTGCTTTAACTCTACTTTAACTCAGGTAACTTGTCTTAACTCTACTTTAACTCAGGTAACTTGTCTGTAGTAGTCTAATCTGAATTCAAATCATAGGCTTTATAGGCTTCGTCATAGGCATCATTAGGATCTTGACCATGCAGATAGTCAGCCCACCTAACAGGGCGCTCAGGGGTTGGCTGTGCAGGTTGGCAACTGGAGGAAGTCTCAGACTCAGCATCATCATCACCATCATGCATTTGGGAAGCACGGAGAAGGAGTTGTTGGGCTAAATCCTGTAACTCAGTCTTAGATTTACCTTCAACTGTAAGGATGGTATCCGAAGAAGACGAGGGCTCATGCTTGGGCTCAGAGGAACGAACAGGGACTTGGGGAAAATCTTTATAAACATAATCTGTAATACGATGGACTTCGAAACGATCCCACCATTTAACAAAGAATTGGCGGGAGAAAAAACGAGTCTCCCAATATATATATATATATATATATATATATATTATGAAAGTTTAAACTCAGTCCAGCCCACCCATCAAAGTCTGGCTAACAGGCCCACCAATAAAATAAAATAAAATATATATAATTGGGGTTTGGGTGGTTTGTCGCTGGTTTGTTTTGGTTTATAATATTTGCCATATGTCGCCCAGTTGTTTCAAACAGTAGCTAGCCGTCCGCATTCTCTATATTGTCTCTCACTCATTTGCATGCATCACTTGTGCTCTCTGGGAAGAACGCTCCGCCGCACAGGTCTCCCTCTCATTATCTATGTTTCGAATTAATTGATGTTATTTAGATATTAATATCTAAATTAATAAACCAAACACATATGAGGAGATATAAATGGTATTTAGATATTAATAAATCCCTATTGGTACACTGGCAAGTGATGTTAATGTTTTTTTGACGAATAAAATTTCTCGGTTTTTTGAATATAAGCGAGTAGATTTCTTACACACTATCAAGGTGTCATGGAGATGGCAGTTTGAACTTAAAACCATTGGTCTTCAAGTCAAGACTCTTTTTCCACTCGGACTTGACCTCGTTGCCAAACAAATCCCTATCATTTATTTGCTAAAAAAGTACTCAGAATACGTGGGTCTGCTTTATACCATAAAAAGCTCATGAAATATGAACTAGAAAGCTGCTTTTGATTTTATAAGAACAAAACTGAAAACAAAAATCCCTTTTGGTAACTAATGATATTTTTTTGGTGCAGCCAAATGAAATATTCAAACATTTCATCTGTAGAGAAGCGAATCAATGTAGAAATTAGTCGTCTACTGGGGAGTTTGTTTAACTTCATTTAACATAGAGCAAACCCAATCTAATTAATCAATCTTATTAACAGAAGAACTATCTTGGCACATTTTATGAAAATGTAGCATAGATTACAAGTTATACGAGTATGAAAGGAATTAAACGCACAACAAGATTCCATTTCGCATTGTCGTGCACATACATTTTACAATTTCAGTTCGGTAATCTGCGTAAAAGGGAGAGCAACTGAGAAGCGAAAAATATCTTCACTTCCTAAAGATAGGCCTGCATCATTTTGCACAAGAAACAATTTTAAGCTATGACATTCTTTTACAGGAAAAAAGAAATAAGCGAGAGATAATTTTGGATAAAGTCATTCCAAATTTAATTCCACGGCACAACCTAACATTAGAAGCATCAAAGCTTGGTATCTAACTATCAGGTCTGCTACCAACACTGGTATGAGATAAGAACCATGAAGTTTTTACAAAACCGTTAGCCGAATACACAAAGCTATGCTCATACAAGAAAACATAACCTAAATATCCTAATACATGGGGATGGGGTTGATTTGGTTCCATTACAAGATATCATAATAAACAACTACTAACAGCAGTTCAGAGAACAACAACTGTATAAACAAGCAAGGCCTCATACCGCAATAAAGTACACAGAACCAACAGTATACACCATAACCAAAACTACACAGGCAAAACTAAACATCCCTGACAATAGAACTTGGAAGATGCCAACTGCTAGAAAATCCTATGCAGAGAAGTCGATACGTTTCCCAGCGAACGAATATGCCAGTAGCCTGCATAGACTATAGAATCTTCAGATTTAATTGGACCATTCTCTTATATGGAAGTTTTTGGTAATCAAAGAATCTGATATATATATATATATATATATATATATATATATACTCAAACTCTTTGATATTCACTTGGAGCTATAACAATCCAACCAGTACGTGAGATCCAAACATTCAACTATCAAAAAAATTGGCATTGCATATTAAATAATATTTAGATATTAATGACTACTACGCAGGAAACAACAGGTAAGTACCATAGAACAAAATTTCCCCAAGTCATAAGATCACAAGATCAGTCCACAAGCTATCCTTCAGCATACCATCAATGATTTTGTAAAAGTTGCACTTATTAAAAATTCTACAAAAAAGCAAAAAAAAAAAAAAATGAAGCAAAATTGATTTAAATTATGAAAAAAATAAAAAATAAAAAAATAATTCAGCAAAGAAACAAAAAGAACTTGATCGGGTCAAAAAATCATACTAATATTTTTCTTTGCTACTAGAGTGTATCCTGTGAAGGAATCTATCTATTTCATGGTACTACTTCTATACCTAGGTTTTTGAGCAGTGTTTACTCTGTACAACTATAAACCATAGATAAAAGATGATAGATTTTCAGATAACAACATTATGAAACTTACTCAAGCATAAAATGAAGAATACCCTGAACAAAAATGATTCCAAACTACCAAAATTTCAGAATCCCAATATGATGCGTATATAACCAGTTTTCCAATACATTATCCTTCTGATTAGCAGGAAAAGATAGCCAGACCTCAATCAAGGTTATAGTCACAATTGTAGTTCTATTACAAACCCCGCACTCATATGTTCTTCACAAATTAACTCAAAATTCCTCTGAGTACCAGAACGGCCCCAAATTTAGCTCAACATGTTCCACTTAAGCACTCCCACAATTCTTGAAAGCAACTTACCTTATAAATAAGCAAATTATATGCTTCGACAGAAAAAAGAAGAAGCAAATTATATGCATAAACACATAAGAAACACTTTCCAAACAATCAAAAAGCAACCACCTCCTGCAATTTGAGGACTTAACCCAACTGGGTTACATTCAAAATTGCAGCACAACTACCAAATTACTCAACCACTGAATGCGTGTAAAATTTTTAAACATTAACGCAGCTAGCAAGCGATTTCCCTAAAAACAGAAGACATTCTGAACCAAAACACATGATAACCATTCGCCAAAAACTCGTAAACACATGGACTTTGAAGAACAAAACCCAACCGGTTCATCTTCTAACCTTCTAAATCTGTGAAGAGGAACCAGAAAAAGCGACTTACTCATTGGATGTACTTGGGTATTTCTCCTTTCCTTAAGAGGGAAAGAGAGTAGTGAGCAGCATCAATGAGGTCATCAATGTTGTGCAGGGACCTCTCCTCAGACGCCACCATGAAGATTGCGCGCGCCTCAGCTTTCTTGGCCAGCCTTGCTGCCAAATTCAGAGGCAAATCCGGTGAGTTGAGGCTTCTCAGAATTTGGCGATACAGTGAGAGAACGCGTCCTCTGTTTCTTGCCAAGTCCTCTGCCGTTGCCCATATCACACCCTTTCCCATTTCTCACTGCTCAGATTTCAAAGCCGTCAAATGCTTCGAGCTTTTTACTTCCCTAATGCCGGGCCGAGCCAGCCTAAAGCCTGGAGTGGGCCAGATCTGTTCTTTTTCTTTCTCTAAGTTGGGCTGGGCTGGGCTGCCTATTGAATTCCGATTCTCTATTTGTTCCCTTAATTTTGAATGGTTTAATATCATATTAATCTTTTTGCACGCGCTTTCGCACCTGTAAATTTTTTTTTTTTTAAATTTAATTTATTTTAGAATTAAAAAAGATAATGAGTAGTTGTGTTCCATAAAAATAAGATCCATTATCTGATTTTTCTTTTAATTTTAATATTTTTTTAAATACGAAAAAGTGTGAATTTACCATATTATCCTCATTTAATTAATAATTTCAATTCTTAATGTTTGCATTAACTAAGGGCATTTTCTGATATTTTGAATGTTTTACCATTCTTTGCCTTTTGCTTTATATATATATATATATATATATATATATATATACAAGGAGCCTATAATGAGCGGTTACAGTGAGAGGTTATAATGAGAGATCCTGAATAGCCTTTCGAATAAGTGCAGAGTTGTTATTAAATTGCTGGATTGAACTCCTTCATTGTAGAAGTTCCCTATAATATAATGTCGTATAAGCTTAATATCTTGGTTACTTCCACCAACCTTCGCAAGACTCCTATGTTGCATAGATACACCTTTTTTTTTTTGGCCAAGTTGAGCATTGGATGTGTTTGGATGCGGTAGTATTCATGGGTGTGAGTTTTCCGTCCTATCCCTTCCTAACTTTGGAAAAAAAAAACAAAAAACAAAAAAGCAAAATTCTCAACCACTCACTATGAAAGAAAGAAAATGTTAAAATACGAGCAATCACCACAATTTATCATAACTGTCAAAAGGAGCAAGTGTTTATGTGAGCCAGTTAGAATAGTATACTCATTCCCTTTACCATGTTTAATGAGATTGTGAGTGGGCCCCACTTAATGGAATCTCAGTAACAAACTCCCACAAGTTCCAGTCCCTTCTCCTACCCTTGCGTATAAATTCCATCTCTACCAGTTCTTGAATTTGTGACTCTTCTTAATTTGGGGGCTCTACCATTCTGATACAAATAGGTTACAGCTAGGTTAATAAGGCTAATAGTAATTATGACATTAATTTGCAGGAGCCTAATTTCTCTGCCTTTCATATTCATGTTCTTACGTTTAATTCTGATCTTTTGGTTACAGTGGAAATGCTTTAGAAAGGCAAACAAAGCCATAATAAGAAAAGGCTGCTACTTTGAAGACAAAGTAGGGAAATCAACTACAAGAATGTATGAAGACACAGTAGGCTGCAACTTTGATCCAACTCCATGCCAGAATCTGCAGAAACTGTGCTCAGCGTCAACCCTCTACCCCCGCCACCACAAGTTCTCATGCCTTCTCCTTCAGAGACTCACAAAAACAACTACTTTGCTATTGCAAAAAACTTGAGACTCTCCATTCAAGAGATCTCTAACCCTCGTCAGCAAGATCATCATGCTGCCATGGAAATTGAGCTCCAAAATGAACTTGGGTTCAATCCATACAATAGCAATACTGACCAGAACAACAATAGCAGCCATTTGCTTTCCTTTGTGCAACAAACCAATTGGGACACCGCCGGAGGGGTGGACACACCGCCAAGGACAGTGTCTTCAGTTTTTTATGACCCACTTTTGCATTTGAACCTGCCTCCGCAGCCACCATTGCACAGGGAATTGTATCAGTCTTTGTTTAGTAGTGGTGGGGATGAGAGAGAGGAGATTGGATAATTGGTGGATTTAGCTTTATGCTCATACACTCTAAATGTGAAGAGGGGAAATACAATGTAACAGACTAAAGAAATGACATTTTTGGAGATGTGAAGTTCGAAGGCTACACAGAGCTCCTACACAAACTTACTTGAAACAAACTTTAATAAGATTGATACTCTTGATACTATACACACTTGATACACATATGATACACACATTCCATACAGCGGATACGCTGCCTAGTCAAACAATATGGGTAGAATATTTTTCAGGTTATATTTCATTCTCCAAAAGAAGGTATTTATAGTACAAGGATGTAACCCTAGTAGGGTCAAACTAAGAAACAAGAAAAAAACCTAATTACACAATATTTGTACAAAAAGGAAAGAAATATAATCATAATAAACTAGGAAATAAATATCCTAATTAAACTAGGATCTCGCTAACACTCCCTCTCAAGTTGGAGCAAAGATGTCACGCATGCCCAACTTGTCAAGCGAGTTGAGAAATACCGTAGTAGACACAGCTTTCGTAAGAACATCTGCCAGTTGATACTCGGATGATATAAACGGAAAAGAAATAATTTTAGCATCCAACTTCTCTTTAACAAAATGTTGATCAACCTCCACGTGCTTTGTACAATCATGTTGCATAGGGTCATGCTCAATTGCAATTGCAGTTTTATTATCACAATACAAATCCATGGGTTTCCAAGGTCCAAACCCAAGATATCTTAACAATCTTCTGAACCATTGTAACTCGCACATACCTTGAGCCATCCCACAGTACTCGGCCTCGGCACTAGACCTAGATACCACCTTTTGCTTTTTACTCCTCCAAGTAACAAGATTACCACCAACAAATGTGAAATACCCAGACGTAGAACGTCTATCAGTGACTGAACCACCCCAATCAGCATCCGTATAACCTTCCACATTTGTATGACCATACTTGCAAAACATTAACTCCTTTTCAAGAGTTACTTTCAGATACCTCAAGATGCGCATCACAGCACCCATATGATCTTCACTAGGAGAATACATAAACTGACTCACTACACTCACTGCATATGTAATATCAGGACGTGTATGAGATAAATAAATAAATTTCCCCACAAGTCGTTGATAACGCTCTTTATCTGTAGGGACTTGATCATGGTACAACCCCAACTTATGATTCTATTCACTAGGTGTATCAATTGCTTTACAATATAACATTCCAGTCTCTGCAAGTAAATCCAAAATATACTTTCTTTGAGACAAAAAATACCATGTTTAGATCTGGCAACTTCAATCCCAAGAAAGTACTTCAAAACACCCAATGACTTCATCTCAAATTCGGAAGCCAGATACTTACGAAGATCTTGCATTTTTGTCTGATCAGCTCCAGTCACAATCATATTATCAACATAAATAATTAAATATGTCAATTTACCTTTATGACGCTTTAAAAACAAAGTATGGTCTGAGTTACTCTGCATATACCCAAATTTCTTTATAGATGTTGCAAATCTCTCAAACCACGCCCTTGGAGACTGCTTTAATCTATATAAAGACTTTTGTAGCTTACACACAACACCCTCCTTAGAGGTTACAGGAATACCAGGAGAGAGATCCATGTAAATCTCCTTCTTGAGGTCACCATGTAGAAACGCATTTTTGACATCGAATTGTAATAAGAGCCAGTCGCGGTTAACAGCCAAGGACAATAGTACACGCGCAGCATTGAGCTTTGTCACTGGAGCAAAAGTCTCCAAATAATCCACTCCATAGGTCTGAGTATAACCCTTTGCTACCAATCTAGCCTTGTAACGGTCAATCAAACCATCAACTTTATGCTTCAAAGTAAACACTCATCTGCATCTAACAGCTTTCTTCCTTCGTGGCAAAGGAACTAAATCCCATGTTTTATTCTTATTCATGGCATCCATTTCAACATTCATGGCATCCATCAATTTGGGGTTAGATAAAGCATCCTGCAACTTAGTTGACACACATACACTAGATAATTGACACAAATATGATGCATATAACTTAGACAAACGATAAGTTGACACATAATGGCTAATGAGATATCAGGAGAATATTGTACTTTAGGTTTCCCAAGAGAGGTTCGTGGGGGTAACTGATAAGTTGATACAGATAGATCATTAGAAATTACCTCACTTGATTCACTATCACGAGTATATTGGGGCACTGGCAGTGCAGATGAGGGGTATTGCATTGAACTCATCCATACAAGAATTATTGTCATTATTTTCAGCTACAAGTGAGTGGTCACTAGCTTCAGTGTGACCGGTCGTTTCGACACCGAGAGTACCTGCTTCATCTCCAGATATAGGCGACTAGTCAAGTTCCAAAAGGTGATAAGTCATTTCTTTTTCACAGGGACCACAAGTTTCATCTTCGGATATGGGCGACCGGTCACTTGCTTCAGTGAAACAGGTCGTTTCCTTCCCAAGAGCAGTATCTTCAAACACATCATTCTCCAATACAGGACTCTCCAATTCACTCCCCATCTCCCCCTAAATTGGAGAGGATGGAGAGACATAATAGGGTACTTCTTCATGGAAAGTCACGTCCAAAGTAACATGCACCTTCTAGATAGGTGGATGATAGCACTTATAACCTTTATGAGTAGAAGAATAACCAATAAAGACACATCACAGAGCACAAGAATCAAGTTTACTCCGTTGATGAGAGTAGACATGAACATAGACAACACACCTAAAAACTTTAGGGGGCAACTTGGAGACTGAGATAGGGGAAACATGGTTACCAAACGCATCACGTGGAGTCTTGAAATCAAGAACCTGGTTAGGAGTACGATTAATCAAATATGCAACAGGTAAAACAGCATACCCCCAAAGATGATGGGGAACATACATGTCCAACATAATGGAGCGGGTTACTTCAAGTAATTAACGATTCTTGTGTTCAGACACACCATTATGCTGAGAAGTAAATGAGGTTGTCATTTGGTGAATAATACCTTGAGCACGGAAGAAATATGCCAAAGTGTTATTCACATATTCACCTCCGTTATCAGTCTGGAATACTTTGACCCGAGCATGAAACTGAGTAGACACCATATACAGAACTCTGGAAGGATGGAAGAAACATCATGTTTATTTTTCAGCAAGAAAACCCAAGTGAGTCGGGTACAATCATCAATAAATGTGACGAACCAACGAAATTCGTTTGAAGTAACTCGAGCCAGACCCCACACATCAGAATACACTAAATCAAAAGGCTTTGCAGCTTTACTGTCACTCAAAGGAAACACAGTGCGATGACTCTTGGCCAAAATACATGTCTCACACTTAATACTGGCTCATCACAAGAGCGAAATAAAGATGGAAACAGACGCTTAAGGTAGCCAAATGACGGGTGTCCCAAGCGACGATTGCATAACTAAATTTGCTGTTTGTCTTTGACACTGCAACTTTGAACAGTATTAACGACACGATCACGGCCTGGTGCAGAAGGCAATGTCAAATAATATAACCCCTTTATCTGCCAATCGTCTCGTGAGTCTTGAGATCCTGAAAAAAGCAATGCGTAGGATAGAAAGTAATAGAAGCATTAAGTGTATCAAGTAATCGACCAACATATAACAAATTACAATGGATATTTGGAACTAGTAATGCACGAGACAATCACAGAGTAGGAGTGAGAGAGATTGTGCCCTCACCAGTAATTAGAGAGGGCAAGCCATTAGCACTAGTTATGTATGGGTCACGGGTGTTACTAGGCAACTCATCAAAAAATTTAGCATCATAAGACATATGATCAGAAGCACCAGTGTCAATTATCCAAGTATTGGAGCCCGTACCTGAAATAGAATCAGAAACACACAAATTTGCAGATGCAGTAGCAACAACACCGACAATGGAGTTATCACCCATGATTGCAACATAAACTCAACAGATCATGGCAGAGTATACAACAAAACACAGCAGATGCACAAATACAGCAGACGCACATATACAGCAGACGCATGAAGACAGGCACGAACACAGCGGAGTATATAGCGGAACACAACAAAAGGCACAAATACGGCAGATGCACGAAGACAGGAATGACACGAACACAGTAGAGACACGAACACTACAACACAACACACAAACCCAAGAGGGCACACACGACACATGTAGAGAAAAAAAAAATGGGGATAGAACATGGGTGGACACAGCACACAGGTCACCGGAAAAGTAGGCTCTGATACTAAGTCAAACAATATGGGTATAATATTTTTCAGGTTGTATTTCATTCTCCAAAAGAAGGTATTTATAGTATAAGGATGTAACCCTAGTAGGGTCAAACTAGGAAACAAGATAAAAACCTAATAACACAATATCTGTACAAAAAGGAAAGAAATATAATCCTAATAAACTAGGAAATAAATATCCTAATAAACTAGGATCTCGCTAACATTTATAGGCCATAATATTAACTCAGCATTAAATATAACCATAACCACTATATCCACTAAATCTCACTTCTACTTCAACTCATAAACTAGACATAATAGCTAAACCCTTTAGATTCTAACTTTTTATTTCCTTAACTCCTGACCTTTGAAATTACCCCAACATGGAGGAGTGGTTTACTCAGATGGGATTAATAATGGGAGGCAATTTGAGAATGGGGTGTTGGAGTTCTCCAGAGAAATGGGTTCTATTGGAAGAGGAAGAGAAGTCGAAAGGACCAAAGACTTTGCCACTGAGAAGCAGAGGAGAGTCCAGTTGAATGGCAAGTACAGTGCCTTAAGGGATTTGGTTCCAAACCCAACAAAGGTATATACTTCAAATTCAAAATTTCACATCCTATCACTGCAAAAATATATGCTACTGAATTTGATTAAATTTCACGAAAAATTGCATATTATTTGTTTTGAAGTTTTAATTGGGTAATGATTTCATGAATAACAGTGTGTGACATTTTGATATCCAAGTTATTGGCTTGGTAGTTTCCCAAGTTTTTCTCTTTTTTTGGCTGGATAATTATATATTTTGCTGAATTAATGTTTGTCTTTTGGTCTTTGGGGAACAATTAATTGGAGGAAAGACTGATAGGGCATCAATTGTGAGATATGCAATTTATTATATAAAGGAGCTTCTGGGGTTAGTGGAAGAGCTGAAAATATAGCTGGTGGAGAAGAAAAGGTGTGGGAGAGAGAGGCACCAGACTGAACAAGATGGTTTTGCTGGCGATTGTGAGAGCTGTAAGCCTCTTGGCGACCCTCAGGATCAGTCCTACAACAATGGCTCTCTGAGGAGCTCATGGCTTCAGAGGAAATACAAGGACACTGAGGTCGTTATCCGCATTATCGATGATGAAGTTAGTATCAAGCTGGTTCAGACGAAGAAGATCAATTCGTTGCTATATGTGTCGAAGCTTCTTGATGAGCTGTAGCTTGACTCCACCATGCTGAAGGTGGACACATTGGCAATTCCTACAGCTTCTTGTTAAACACCAAGGTTGGTAGTAATTAATCTTATACTTCTTTTTCTTTCTTATAGTCTTCATCAATTACTTCACGCAGGTGGTGTGGTCTTTAATTAATTAGGGTTTACTTTTCATTTGTACAGATGCATGAAGGGTCTTTTTTGTATGCAAAAGCTATAGGTGACAAGCTCATTGAGGTTCTGGACGGACAATATGCAGCAGTTCCACCTACCAGTAGTTATTAGGGAGGCATGAGTAGTTCTTCCTTGGGTTATATACCAAGTGTTTTTATATTAATAGATACTTTCGTAAAATGCATTATGTTTTAGGGGCCTCTGTGCGCAGCACAGCCCGCACACCCTATGGGTCAGGCCTGATGTCTGCCTGCAAAGGGTGCTGAGACAAATGAGAATTTGTGGATGTGTGTATTTGTTATTGCAGATGCTTGAGACTCATAAAGGGTGATCTAATTGTATTTTCAATTGCATTGTTCAAATTGTATTTTAATTTATATAGGGTGATCTCGTTTGCACATTGTTCATATTCGAAGATATCAGTCAACTTCAGTCAATCTGTAATCCGTCAATTTTAGCCTCACATTGGAACAATTTGTAAACCGCAGGGGTCAAATTTGATGCAATTGAAACAAAGGGACAAAAGTGAAACTTTGCGAAAACTACAGGGACTAAAAACGTATTTCTCCTTTGCAAATTAGTTTTCTGTTAGCTAGGCAAAGTGGATTTGATTTGATGCGTTCAGAGTATATCAGCCCATGCTATTACCTTTTATGAGGATTTCTACCAAATGCTCAGCTCATGCCATTATCTTTTATAGTGATTTCCGTCACATGCTTAGCCACATATATATTGTCAAATAGGTCGACCTATTTTAGGGGTTACCCAACACGTATATCGAAAAGCTTTGAACAAAAAAAAAAAAAAAAAAAATCAATGCTATCCAATGAAATGAGAGATTTTTTAGGGTCCTCGGTCATGTGTTTATTTTTCTCGTTCAAATGATTACTTACGTAATAAGAGAGATAAACATATGGTTGTATGCATTGAATACCATTGCAGATTTTCTCGTTCTAACACTACACAAGAAAAACCAACAACAGCCACACATATCTGTAGCAGAGGATAAATGGATAAAAATCCTATCCGAATCCGGTAACATAATTAGTAAAAATCTTATATATTCATGTGAATTAGGTTGTTAGCCACGAACTCCAACTAGTTGAGTGTAAATCATTTTATTATTTATTATATGTTTTAGGTAAAAAGTTGTGTATCTATATATATAAAAGCAAAAGATAAAAAATAATAAAACATTTAAAATACCAAAAAATGCATCTTACATAATAAGGGTGGGATCACCTATCTATGAGAGTATTTTACAAAGTTTTATTTATTTTGAAAATGAAACTAAACATAATTAAGCTGCATGCAAACTGATCATCCCAGCCTTTCTTCCTTGGTATTGTACTTGAAGTTGAAGGCATTGATACCGCTGTAAAAACCATCGTCCAAGTCGTTTGTGACATGCACCTGGCCGTTGCTACGAGTGTCCTGACGAGAGTAGGAGAACGGGACGTCACATGAAGCGGTCGTGGCCAGCAGCCTCACCTTCAGCACACTCTTTGCCGGCACATCAACCACGCACACAGTCTCCACTTCAGTTTGGTAGGCCTCGGTCTCTCCCCACTGGACATCTCCTTTAAACCCATCCGAAAATTCAACCTTATTCAATCCGCCTTCGCGTGTCGCGATTCTCGGAACGCCTGGAGCTTCAATGGTGGTTTTGAGCTTCATCGAGTAAATTCTGTTGATATCATTCCAACTGCAACTACTCAGCCTCTTGTACAACAACTTTAGGGTTACAGTGGTGGTTTCTTGGGTGAAGTTGACGGCCTCTGCGGTGGCGATTTCGAAGTCAGTTTGGTAATTGTAGGTCCTGGCGTGGTCAAGGCGATACTTGACTTTGTATATGGTCCTTGACTTAACAGGCTCTTCCACCTTGAGATGAGAGTATATGGAGAGATTAGGGACGTTGGCACTGAGAGCACATATCCCGCTCGCATATCTCTTGCAGTAATTGTTGTTCCCAACGTTAATGAGAGCTATGGTTTTGTCGTAAAGCTTGATCGCCTTATACAACGTGTCTTTATAGTTTTTGTCTCTGGCGGTCGGGTTAAATGCGTCCGCCCAGATCCACTCTTCCTTGGCGAGTCTCCAATATCTTTCGAAAAAAATATTCTTTATTTGTAGGGTTCCGTCCGCGTTCATGAAGATCTCGTTCGCCACACCTGGATCATTAATATCATTACCGTGGAACATGAGGTTTGGTCCATCGGCATCGTCGTCGTCCTCGTGGTAGTCGCTCATTTGGGCGGTGATGTAGTTGTCATCATCGCCCTTGAACACCACGTGTTTCGGCAAAATCACCAGCGATTCCCAATTGACGACAGTGCACACATCCCGGGACTCTAGGTTGTTCGGATCTTCTGTGGTAGAGTTTGAGCCTCCGAAAAGTACTAGCGCATCCGAATCGTTGTGCAAGCAAGTGTAGCGTCCGAGCTGGACGTGGCGAAATTGGACTACCTGACTGTCCTCCTCAAGGTCATCTTCAGCTTTTTCGTCCGGTTTATTGTCGTCGTCTTCGTCGTCTATTGGATCTACGTAGACCGGCTCGAACAAGGTACATGAGGGTTTGGATTGGTCTTCCTCCGGTTCGTCTGCTCCTGCAACAATCAAAACATCGCTTTGGAACTTATCCATGCCATTGACGCTTACCCAGTATTTATTGTTGTAACAGCATCTAATGTGGACAAATCCCTTGTTCTCGGTACTCTTTGCCATCTCCACTTCGTACTTTGCGTAATGGCTCCCGGCCTCTTCTCCGGTGAATTTGAGAAACCCGGCGGGGGCGTCCTCCTCTCCATCTTCTGTTTTTAGGTGGCGCAAGTACTTTTTGTTGTGGTTTGATTTCACCACCACAAACCTTGGCAATGTCATGTTCTCTATTTCTGTGTATATCTCAATAGATCCCTAGTGTGCATGCAGCATCTTATTTATAACGAAAAGCCCACACCGTCAATATTTATAACAAGGGCAAAATTAGAAGAGATGGCTTCATGCATGGGCATACTGAAGGCAGTGATTTAGTTTCTCACATTACTCGAATAAAACTTTTTCGGCAGATGGGATGTCTGCAGACCATGAAATCATGTAGTGAAGTCCCATGCCGATCGACGCTTTTGTTGGGCTGTTTTTGTATATATATAGAAAATTTGGCACCAGTTTCTTTCAATTAAAGTGTTGGAAGAAAATAAAACTTAAGGGAGGACTAAGTCAGTTTTTTTGTTGTTGCCAAAGTTAGGAAGAGAGAGGGGTAAAACTCACACACACGGGTACTATGTTGTTTGAACTCATGACCTGGAAGCACACCAAAGACTTGAACCGATCCAACGAACACCCCATTTCCATTAGTAAATTCAGATGGTGAAGGATTTGATCCATCGACAAGCTTCCAGAGGTCATGACCGATAAGGAACGAATTGATTTGTCGGAGACAGAGAAGATAATTGGAGGAGTCAAGTTTGAGGAAGTGGGAGGTGTTAGGGCCGGGAAGAGAGGAGGCCATGAGGATCGGAAAGAGAGATAGGGTGAGACTTCAAGGGAAGAATTGAAAGGCTGATGCCATGGAAAGGAAAATTTCCCGATGAATATTTCATTAGCATTGATACAGATTATATAAACACTTTAGTAGAGATACTTGAATGTCATTCTTCTTGTTTTCCTCAATAAAATTTATATAACACATTTCATTCTACTAGTAAAATTAATAGGCCATTCCATTTGTTCTTATTGGATGACAAATTTGTTTCATATTACATACGTCGTGTTTGTGTTATGTTGTGCCCTTTTTTATCTTCTTTGGGTCACCAAACTGATGCTAGCTAACTCATTTACAGTTCATTGGAATGATGAAAAAAACAAAAAACAAATAGAGAAATATAGAATTATAGAATTGCAAGATGCAAACACCAGAACGGCAAGAACTGTACATGAGGTACCTTGCCAGCTAGCAAACATGGGACGAGAATGCTTGCTATTCAATATTGTCCTGGTGAACGTTTACTCTTTGTTTTCACACATTAATACTTCCTCATCTATGTTATCCAATCTTGTTTCGACCCAAAAAAAAAAAAATTTATCAAATCTTGTATTGGTTCCGTTTTCTTTTGTTTTACGGAAAGAGTTCAATTACAAACAGAAATCACACGGGCACACAAGCTCGAAAATATTAAAAAAAAAATAGAAGGGGAACAATTCAAAGGCAACTCACGCAAGGGCGGAAGGAGGAATTTTGCAATAGGTGGGTTGGCTAAAGTTATTAGCTTAAAATTTAATAATCATATTTTTTTTGTACTTACAGTTTCTATAGTATTTCTAGAAATAAAAAGTATACATTAAATTATATAAACCATGCTAATTCATAGCTCTATTGATTAATTCCTAATAATCTTTAACATAAAACAAATAAATATTAAATGCCACCAACAAGTACATCATTAAAATGAAAGTGTGTTCAACAATATAATTGAAATTGTACAAATTAATGTGTATTTTAATTGATGCCCAACAATTAAATTCATAAAGAATTAGACTTTTTTGAAAGTCACGTCCTCAAAGAGGGAGCGTACCAAGATAATATCATGCACAAGCAGTTTAATACTCCGAGGGATGGAAGCTGCAGGATTGACACCGTGGATAATAAGCATAGAATCAACTTCTATCATCCTTTTACTCCATCCATTGTGAACATGATAAGCCAAACCATCTCGCAAAGCAAGGCATTCAGCCACAACGATAGCAAAGCAAGGCATATATAATTCTTTTCTTTAACCTTAAAAATATGAGATGCCGTGATGTCGGTGTGAGCTTACTTTATTCTCTCAACTTAAAAATGAGATGCCTTGATGTCATGAGATCATGACGTCACGAGGCCATGCTCATTTTTCTGATAAATAACATATCAAAGACACAGAATGTATCTTGCACACAGACAAAGAAGGGAGCAAATGCCAACTCTACCAAGGTTTGTGGTGGTGACATCAAACACAAACGGGAAATACTTGCGGTACATAGATGAAGACATCAAGAACGATGTGCCAGCAGGGTATCTTAAGTTCTCTGGACAAGAGGCAGGGAGCCAATACGCGAAGTTTGAAGTGGAGATGGCAAAGAGTAGGTGCAATGAGGGGCTTGTCCACATCAAGTGTTGTTACAACAACAAATACTGGGTAAGGCGTCGGCCTGATAGCTACTTGATCGCTGCTGTGGCTGATGAACCAGTAGAAGACAAATCTAAGTACTCGTGTACCTTGTTCGAGCCGGTGTACATAAATGATGATTTCCTAGTCGGCGATGATAAAAGCACAAACCATATACTGGTGCTCCGATTCCGCCATACCGGACGTGGAGAGTACCTAACCATTTATAAGGCCAATGACAGGCCAGCGCTAAGTGGAGGTTTGTTCGTAGGAGATAAAGACCCTAACCCCAAGTTGTTCGATGTGTTCACTGTCACCGATTGGGAATCTCTGTTCATGATGCTTCCCAAACATGTGGCGTTCAAGGGCCACAATGCCAACTTGCTCGGCACCCGCTTGAGCGAGGTCTTCGCCAGCGCCGATGGAGGCCTTTCCTATTCCTCGGGAAAATTGTGGAGGCTGACCAAGGGCTATTGGATCTGCCTTGACGCAGATAACTCAACCAGCATCAAGAGATTTCCCGTCACTGAAAAAATGACAAGCGACTACTCAGAAGCCTACAACGAGGAGGCGAAAGAGCTTGGAGTTTCAAAGGAGATCCATAACGTCACTTTCCGCCTCTGGGACGCCATGATGTACAACAAGAAGGTTGTCCAAATTGTCATGGGAGAGGCGGTTAACCGTACCGAAGAAACTCAAACTGTCGAGCTGAAGCTCTCGTATAAAAAAACTAGGAGCGGAAGCTTGAAGTCCAGCGTGTTCAAGTTGGGTGTCCAAAGAAACGTTGACGGTGAGGTTCCAGTCATCGCAGACAACGGAAAGATCGTGGTTGATGAGTTTGCAGAATCAGTGGAGAGGAGAAAAACCGGGACAGCCACAACATTCACATGTAATGTAAACGAGGTTGCTGTTTATAAGGTTGTGCTGACGGCAATGGCTGTGGTGAAGGTGAGGCTTCTAGCGACCAGGGCTTCTTACGATGTTCCCTTCTCCTATACGCAGCGCGAAACTCTTGCTGACGGGAAAATAATTACCAACGACATGGATGATGGGGTTTACTGTGGCACCAATACCTTCAACTTCAAGTTGGAGACCACAGAAGAAAAGCTTTAAAATTTCACCAGTCAGCCAATACACTGTAATTCCCGCAGACTACCCTCACATACAGCTATAGAATACGGATTGTCGAATGTCTTCAAAAACCTGTTGTGAGCTTAATAAAACTTTCTTCTTCTTCTTCTTCTTTCTTGAATTTGACTGTTCCCGAATTAAATTAACAAGAAAAAAAAAAAGGAAATATCATAAATTAAAAGAAGTTTTCAATGGGATTACTTGTACATTGCTTGGATTTATTTCCAGCTCAATAAATCAGAGGGAAACTGGTCAAAAAATGTTTTCTATTTAGACTGTCTTAATTAAGGTCCTATTTATAGACCTCCTCCGTCAGGCGACTTTCCATCGGCCAACAATCATTGTTCTTTAAAATTAGGTGCAGACGACACCATTCCATACTCAGGCCCAACACCTTTGGACTCCATCAAGGACGAATAAGGAAAGACATGCCCATTGTCAAATAGAGTCATGTGTGTGTAACGTGACCACTATTTTGCTGCAGTTTTACCACCTAGAGAATTGCTATCCACAATCGCTCAAAAGCAATTGTGAGGATCATCGCGCGTATACACCAGCTAGAATGCTACAAGTGTATCTCACTTTTCAAAGAAATAAATGAGTTTCTATTAGAGAATTTATCAAAAATAGCCAAAACTTATCACATATAATGTAAACGAGGTTGCTGTTTATAAGGTTGTGGTGACGGCAATGGCTGCGGTGAATGTGAGGCTTCTAGCGACCAAGGCTTCTTACGATGTTCCCTTCTCCTATACGGAGCGCGAAACTCTTGCTGACGGGAAAATAATAACGACATGGATGATGGTGTTTACTGTGGCACCAATACCTTCAACTTCAAGTTCGAGACCACAGAATAAAAGATTTGACATTTCACCAGTCAGCCAATACATTGTAATTCCCGCAGACTACCCTCACATATAGCTATAGAATATGGATTGTCAAAAAGAGTCACGTGTATGTAACATGACCACATTTTGTTGCAGTTTTACCACCTAGAGAATTGCTATCCACAATTACTCAAAAGCTACTGTGAGGATGTCTCCCGTATACCAGAGCCGGTTCTGGATTTTTTAAGGACTAGGGCAAATTTTCTCAAGTTGACAGGACCCGTCCAGGAATTTCTCTGGAAACCGAAGCGGACTCCATCTTTGTTCCGACATCATCCCGATGCCGGGCCCACTTACTAAAAACCGAAACTCTCTACCAAAATTTTGGCAGAGTCTCCCGGTAAATTAAGCAAACCCAACAAAAATTTCAACCTGCAACATACATTAAATAATCCCAACCAACAACATACTTTCATAATACAACAAAACACACTAAATGGCCTCCGGCCTCACAGGAAAAATCTACCATGGGCGATAACATAGCATCTATTGAATTTAGTTTACAAGAAATTACTCAAATCCTAACTAGGAAATTTCATAGTTCGAGCCTCGTACACCACTTGTACGCTTCCTGGAGCGACTACTGGCTGGGGGCGCAAAACAGAAAACATGTGAGTGGACAAAAACAAGATTTGGAGTTAAAACAACATAGTAACCCCACCGTATAAAAGTAATGCTCAAGGCATGCAGATTCACAATTCATAATGTAATTGCTCAAAATATATTTCATTAAAACTAGGCCTGGGCACGGTTCGGGTCGGGTCAAATTTTGACTGACCCGTGGGCCGAACCGACCAATACTGCAGTTCTCGGGTTGGATCGGGTCAAAAATGAAACCCGAAGTTGGGCCGACCCGAACATACAAGGTTCGGTTCTGGTTTTTTGGTCGGTTCTGGGTTGAGCCCAAAATCTTTTTTTTTTTTTCTTTCCAAAAGCCCAATATTGTTGAATTTTCAAAAGCCCAATATTGTTTATTTTTTTAACAATACCAGTTTTTCAAGCAGCCCATCAATTAAAGGTTTTCCTTGCCCAAATTATGTAAATTCAACTATAACCTGTTTTTTTTTTTTTTTTTAAAAAAAGTATCTAAACTATCAAATTAAATTTCACAATCATCATAAAACTACGAAATTAAATTTTACAACCCATGACCAAAAAAAAAAAAAACGTAAAGCACCAAATATATTCACTTGTATCAGTTAAGGGAGCTGCAAACAAAACATGTTTTGCAGCTCCCATGGCTTCTCCATCATCATTGTTCCAATTCGACAAAGTGTCAAACCTGCATCCTGATCAAATATCACAACTATAGAATATCAGAGCAGGAAATGATTAGTTCAGCACAAAATGACAGAATCTAAACCTTTGAAAAACAAATATAGACCAGTCATTCAATCAATAAATAATTATTCAATAAAAAAACTAATTAACCCAAATATTAGCATTCATTCATCAATAAGATACTAACACAAACATGCTACATAAGGAAAAAAGGGAGAAAACAAATAAAAGAATGAATGCATTTAATCAACAACAAGTTAAGTAGATTCATGCCAAAAATACAGATTCAAGACAACTCAATTAAATAAATTGAAACAGATTCAAGGCTAACAATCGAACCTAAAATACACAGATAAAAAAATCAGAAATTAAATCTGAAAACAATAAAGAAAGCATCCAAACATAAACAAAACTAAATTCCATGTATGTCTACGTCTAGGAAAATGTAGTAATAGAGTGCAGAAGGGCAAAGCTAAGCCTGAATTTCATCTTTCAAATTGATGAAAACCACATTGCTAATTTATTCATAAATTTTATCACATCGAAATCAATTATATTAATACGATACCTCAGTCCAAAGACACAATTCGAGGCAATTCGGACCACTGTGATCATGTTACAAAGAACAAATTAGATAATTCACAACACTGAGTACAGAAAAATTGAACAGAGTATACAATGAAATCATTGACATGAAAATGTCATAGTATAAGAGTGCTTACCAGAAAGCTGCAACGCAACAATCTGCAGAACAAACAGAACACAGGAAGATTAAAATTGAAGGTCAGATCATATTCACATAAAGAAAGAAAATACCAAAAATCCATAGATCTAAAGTAAAGCCATGTGGAGCTGATGATTTAAAAATATATAATTCTAATTCTCCCATTCCTTTTAAGCCACACACAGAGATTGAGATAGAAATATTTATACCTTCAATTTTGCCTATTAATCCAAACCCACAGAGACTAAGCACAACAACTGCAAAATTAAGAAAAAATTGCGTTAATTTCAACAGAATACCAAAATTTCGAAACCCTAATAATCTACTAAATTAGGGAAAATGAAAACAACTAAGAATCCAAACCAAATACATACAAATTACCTTAGAATGAACCAGAGCCCTCCAAAATTTACAAGGATTCGCTCCAAAAACCAATGATATTGGATTGATGTTTGGTTAGGTTTGGAGAAAGAGAATGAGTCTCGCGTCTCTAAGAGACTTAAAGATGTGACTAAGAGAGAGAGAGAGAGAGAGAGAGAGCGAGTGCGATAGAGACGAGTTGAGGAGAGACAGAGAGACGGAGAGAGCGCGCGATAGAGATGGCGGCCGATGAGGTAGGGTTAGTCTCAGATCGGGAGAGAAATAGTGTAGGGTTTCGTGAGTGAGAGATGATACAGAGTGAGTCTGAGAGGGTTAGTGAAAAAATAATAAATTAAAACTTGAGAGAGGTTCTGATATAGTGCAAGCAAACCCACCCAAAGTTCTTATTTAAGCCAATGAGACAACGCCATGTGTCAAATGTTTATATAATTAAATAATAGTCGGTTCGGGTCAGGTCCAACGGTTTAAAAAATTTTGGACCCGAAGCCTGAACCGAAGTCAACGGTTCGGTTCAGGTCCAGCGTTGACTTTTTCGGTTTGGTCAAAAAAACCTTATTTTTCGGTTTGGTTTGGTTTGGTTCGGTCGGTTTGATCGGTTTATCGGTTTTTATGCCCACCCCTAATTAAAACTCTTTAAAAACCCAAATCACTTCATCCATAAACCACATTCTTACAATCTTGCTACTCTTGCCAAAGCACTGATAAACTCTAATTTCTTCACTCTCCCAACTATAGATATACATATATATATATATAAATAAAACTATACAATATACTCATTACACTACCTAGGTACTGGGGAAACAATCCAACCGGGGGATCATTTAACTAGCCCGCAGGATTTTCAGGTGCTATCCTGCGTCTAGGGATGAGCTGTCCAACTAGGGGACGAAACTCTATAGCTCACACACTGGAACATCCAACGCCATGTGTAGCTCCAATACTAAGTCCTACGCGCGCTGACTGGACCATCACACACCAGAACATCCAATGCCATGGGTGATGATCCCAAACAATATACAAAGTCTTTCCATACGCCGAAACATCCAACACCTCATATGTAAAGTGTTTCACATGCCGGAACATCAACGCCGCGTGTGAGACTGATGACCTATTCTTTCCATACGCGGAACATCCAGTCTAATAACTGGGGAAGGTACTTACATAGTGTAATCATACAACTTCTCTCAATAACCCCTCATATTCAAGTTCTTCCACAATGCACCTCCACAACCCAAGTATCTCGCCTATAGAGAATATATATATATATATATATATATAACTTCCCCAAAATCCATATAAAATATACTCTCGATACCCAAATATGTCAAACCCACAATATATTGCCAAAGCGCTATACAAACATCAAATTCAACCCATGAATATAATATATTCAATAAACCATTAAAAATATTATGCATAAATCTTTCATCAATAAAACCATGCATATGATTGAAAACAAAGTCCACTCACAAATATTCCCACGCTGCCTGACCACGAGAGGGTGCTGCCTGCTGAGTACGTGCAGTCAGAGCACCTATTTTGAGATACGAACCCTTAATTAATGTAAAATTACTTCGAAGTGGAAATCACAAATTAAATACTTAAATCCCCAAATTCCCAGTACGTGTACGTTGAAGGAGGTATGCTAAGGTTCAATTACAGGTTTAGGAATCGCTCACGATTGTACGGTTATTGCTAACCCAGAAACTTTGAATTATTGAATCGGAACATCCGGGGATCCGATTCATGATCCGTGAAGTCCTACACGGTCCCAGGAATACCTAGAACAACATATTTTAATTGGGAAAAGATCTAACGGTCAGAACACATCGAACCCGGATAACGCACAATATGCAAAAATTCGTTCAATAGTCAAACGACGTCCGAGTTGAGATCCACTAAATCCTATGCACTCATGACAACCTAAGGATCTCATCGGCTCAAAATTGCAATTTCACCAGCCTTGCCCATGCGCCGCCATACGCGCCGGCAACTTGTGGGTGTGTAGAGTAAATTCCGGTGATGGAAAAACTGAACACCTGAGCTCACCCTTCCTATCCTAGCTTCTACTCAAGGTCAGGATCACTTCATTCAGCTACGGGGAGGTCCAATTCGGACATCAACTTGCCGGAATTTCACTTTGAAATTCGGCCAAAACCTAGGTTTACAAAATCGGATTCTACACATCAAATCAATCCAAACCTATCCCAAAAACAGCTAGAGCTCAGAAAATGGATGAGAAACCTCACCTTATTCATCGGGTTTGGGCGGCGGAGAAGACGGCGGGACGACGGGAAATCTCCGGTTCAAACCAGTCGAGATCGTGGTAGGGATTCGTGGTTTCCGATGGGGAAAGCTGGCGAGTCTTGACTGAGATGTCAAGGGGAGTCGATCGGGACCGGTGGCACGCCAAGCCGTGGCCGGTGCTGGGAGAATCGTAGAGAGAGAGTGTCAGTGTCGGGGAGAGAGAGAGACTGAGGAGAGGGAGAGAGAACTGATCGTGCCAGGAGAGAGAGAGTTGAGGCGAAAAATTTGATTTCTACCAAACTTTTTGAATTAATTACAGTTTTGCCACTGAATTACTTTTGATCGCGTAATCTTCTTTCCAACTCCGATTCAAGCCTACCGCATGTCTACGAATTCGCCTCAGTGCTACCTACCCAAAAATACCAGTCGTGGTCCCAAAATCCTTCCGTATAAAAAAAATGACCACTTTACCCCTACCCCAAGGGTAAATTCATAATTTCACTTTAAATAAATTAAAATAGAAATTAAATTTGGAGTCGGTGACAGGACCCGATCCAAATTTCGCTTTGGAATTCGAGTCAGACCTTGTACGTGTCCGACACTTGGCGAATGTCGGGCACAAAAGACCTATTTACCCTTCTAGTTACAAACTAAGATTCAAAATTTGCCTAGACTCCTACCGAAAATTCGGCAGAGTCTCCCCGGTAATTTGTTCAAAACCCAAAATTTCACCTGTCAGAACGAGCAAAATATTTACAACCAACTGCCAGTACGTACACAAACTATTCAACAGTTCTGTTTTTCAACTAAAACCAGATATCAGAGCAGCTGCTAAAAATGTCCAAAGGAGTTAATTGTTTTACAAACAAAATCCTACATTACGAAGGGGCGCGGGAGCTAGGAGAAGGCCCTGTGGTGGATCCCTGTGCACGTCTACCGCCTGGGGGTGCAAAACATTTGAAAATGTGAGTGGACAAAATAAATGTCTAGAAAATAGTATAAGAACATAGTAACCCCACTGTAAAAACAATTATATAAAAACTAGGTTTTTCCTCTTTATGCTATTCATATTGAACTCAAGCATTCACAAATTTATATACGAATAAGCAAAACATGTTCAAGATCAATAAAACTCGCATACAAGCACTGAAATCAATTTACAACTACCACCTAGGTGCACCCCTTTTTATTCTGTCAATTCCTGTATCCGTCAATTCCCCTGGCAGGTCTTGGTGACACAAAGTCAACTCGAGCCGCAAACTGGCAGGATTCAGAGGACCGTAGTCAGCCTGATCCGCAATCTTGGCTCTCACGGTTCGGGCATCCCCGAAACTCGTGAGGCAATTGTCAAGTGCACTGACAAAACTGAAGATAAACTGGATGTCCGTAGACATCGTCATATCCGAAGGCAACATATACTGAAAACAAACTGTTTCTATACTAGGCACCCACGGTGGTTTAAACTTCTGAGAAAATATAAAATATAAATATAACGGAATCTTTATTCCATCTAGAACTCTGCTGTCATTTTATCTGATAAAAAGCTGCTTTCTATAACTCTTTAGCAATTTAGCTAGACAACATATAAATAAAGATATTTAAATTCAACAAAACATGATAGGAACAATCATAATCAATAAACTTTATTCAAGATCAAATAATGGATTTTATTTGCATAAAATCATTTATAAAAGGAAAAGTCCACTCACTTCTGGTCCGAACTAGCTGGACCTCTTGAAGGTCCCTTCTGCAGGTCTGCCTGGCCCCGGATGCCTGATTAAACCATGAATATTTAATTAATAAAAACTACTCAATAAAAGTATTAAATTAAAACCCTGACCCCCGACTCCTAGAAGAGCGTGCACTAACTTTAAAGTCATTCCTATGCCCACTTAAGCATTTTAGATGTTTAAAACTGTGTTAAAAGACCTGAGACTTCACTAAGCAATAAACTGCCATGTTGGTCAATACGGGACCTCGTGGGGTCTACGACCTCCAATTGTCAATCGGGGAGTCCCGATAGGTTCCTCACATCTAAATACCCATATCCTGCTAGTCTGGTCTGAGTTGGACAGTCGGATTGACCACGATCGTGTAATCGCATAATTTCTAAACCCTAGACCCAGGGTTCGCGATTTCAGAGTATCCGGGACTCCGATTCACAATCCGTTGAATCCTACACAGTTATGAAATTATGTAGAATAACATAGCTGACATTGAGTACGATCCAAAAGCTCAACAGTAATGAACCCGGAATAACACAATATGGAAAATCCGTTCGAGGCTCAAACAGGATCCAAATTGAGATCCGCGAATTTCTACGCGCTCGTGACGACCTAAGGATCGCAACAAGACACAATCTCTCTGCATACCCTTGCCCACGCGCCGCCGCATGCGCCGGCAGCGATGGGTGTCCAAAGCCATTACACCTCGCCGGAAAAACTCGAAACCACGGCTCCAAACTCCTACCCTAGGTATAACACCATATTTGGAACCACTTTTGTTGTTGGACCGACCCCAAAAACTGACCGGAAGTGGCCGAACATGGAGGCCGAAACTCGGCCGAAATTCAAATTGATGCAAACCTATCCAACCAACAGCTAGACCATGAAAAATAGGTAGGAATCCATACCTCACTCGACAAAGTTGGAGGAGAATTGAAGGAGAACGGACGGTTTGAAGTTTGGACAAAACCAAACGATTTTTCGCCCAATTCCGGCGGCTGGTGAGCGGCGAGCGGCGGGGGAGGGCTGAGGCTTGACGGCGGGGTCTGGCCGGTCAGGTTGGTACCGGTGCCGTGGCTTGTGGTGGCCGGTTGAGGCGGCTCGGGCCGTCTGAAGGTGACAGGCCGCGTGCAGCGGGAGGGAGGAGAGAAAGAGAGAGAGAGAAGGGATAAAAATCTTAATTTTTCCAAATTACCGTTTTGCCCTTTATGGTATTTTAACCGTATTTTCTTCGTTACACCTCCGATTCGAGTCCACTCCTTGTCTACGGACTCGTTTCGTCGCGCTCTACGCAATGGCATAAGTGGAATTGTCAAATTCCTTTTTGATCAAAAAGTCAACTTTTTCTCCATTAAAATATTCCGAGGGGAAAATTATCTTTTTTAAAATAATTTACTAATTAAATAAGAATTTTTGTTTTGGGTTATTACAGTCGGGGTGTTACATCTCAAGTGTGCCCTTTTATACAAATTAAACACTAAAATTAAAAAAATATTTATTAACTAATTAATTTTATTAAAATTGTAAGGATTTACAAAAGATAAGGAAGAACACTTTGGTGCCTCATTAAAACCTTGTTTGGGGAAAACCCAATGGGATAAAACTCCAAACAAAAGAAAAAAAGTACCTCGCATTGTAAACATTGTATTCAAAAACAAAAACCACATATTTGAGTCTACATGCTTCCTCCCCAATCTCCGTAAGCATTTCTTGATTTGATCATTCTTCTTTTCATCCTCCACAATGGATCAAGAGTATCCCAAACTCGTGGATCATAAATGTTCAAATCAAATCTTGTTACGGGACATTCATTTTCATGGCAAGATTCATAAATATTTTCATTTTCATCTAGATCACCAACTTCTTCATTCACATCATTCTCATTTTCTACGAATTCTTCCAATTGAATTGGTTGTTCATATTTCATTTGGTAAATCTTCATCTAAATTTTCAAATGAAGCATTGGTTTGTTTAACAAAATATCTAAATTTCTTCTTCTTTTTATGGCTAAGAAGGTTTGTTGATTACTTGATTTCCCAGTATTTTGTCGATTCTTATTTTATATTATATTATATAACGAATTAATAATAATTGACTTTGCTTCCTTTCTCAATATGTTTCTTGAGATTGAGAATATTAAAAGTGATTGAAGATTGATTTGGCTTCCTCTTTGGTACATGTATGGGTTAGCTTCTCTCTTTTTTTTCTTTTTTTCTTTTTTATATATACACATATATATAGGCTATAAAAAAAATATTTGAGCCCCCCTCAGCTTTGTGCTCTAGGCTGTAGCCCTGGCCGAAGGCCATCTCACTTTTCAAAGAAATAAATGAGTTTCTATTAGAGAATTTATCAAAAATAGCCAAAACTTGACATCCAAAGGCATCTACAAATTTCCTATATTGTGACATGTCAAACTTGAGAATCAATCCAATTTTGATGGTATATATCCGAATATTTCAATGGTGACATCTAAGTTCCACCAGACAGCAAGACCGCCAGCAAGACCTAGTGGTTCCACTGAGAATCCATTCGAGAATCCACACTCATTTTGTATCAGTTCAAGTCTCTGATTTTTTCTTTTTGTTTCCATGAGAAAAATCACCGTGGGATTTTTAGAGTGAATAAGATCTTTTAGATACATAACTGTCAAGGGGTTCCCCAACCTTTGACAATTCCAAGAGAGGTGTATCATAATGAGTGGGTGGCTGATTCTGGCCAACCATTACAACCATTCTTAGTAGTCGATCTTCTCTTAACCTTGCATCTGTTTTCCTGAAATTCCAACTCCTTTGATGGATTAATCTCCACCCCACATAAGGATTCCTCATTTAGAACTCCACTCACCTTCCTCTGATTAATCTCCACCCCAAAATCCTTCCGTATAAGAAAATGACCAATTTACCCCTACCCCAAAGGTAAATTCGTAATTTCACTTTAAATAAATTAAAATAGAAATTAAATCTGGAGTCGGGGTGTTACATCTCAAGTGTGCCCTTTTATACAAATTAAACACTAAAATTAAAAAAATATTTATTAACTACTTAATTTTATTAAAATTGTAAGAATTTACAAAAGATAAAGAAGGACACTTTGGTGCCTTATTAAAACCTTGTTTGGGGAAAACCCAATGGGATAAAACTCCAAACAAAAGAAAAAGAGTACCCCACATTGTAAACATTGTATTCAAAAACAAAAACCACATATTTGAGTCTACATGCTTCCTCCCCAATCTCCGTAAGCATTTCTTGATTTGATCATTCTTTTTTTCATCCTCCACAATGGATCAATACTATCCCAAACTCGTGGATCATAAATGTTCAAATCAAATCTTGTTACGGGACATTCATTTTCATGGCAAGATTCATCAATATTTTCATTTTCATCTAGATCACCAACTTCTTCATTCACATCATTCTCATTTTCTACTAATTCTTCCAATTGAATTGGTTGTTCATATTTCATTTGGTAAATCTTCATCTAAATTTTCAAATGAAGCATCGGTTTGTTTAACAAAATATCTAAATTTCTTCTTCTTTTTATGGCTAAGAAGGTCTGTTGATTACTTGATTTCCCCGTATTTTGTCGATTCTTGTTTTATATTATATTATATAACTAATTAATAATAATTGACTTTGCTTCCTTTCTCAATATGTTTCTTGAGATTGAGAATATTAAAAGTGATTGAAGATTGATTTGGCTTCCTCTTTGGTACAGGTATGGTTCAGCTTCTCTCTTTTTTTTCTTTTTTTCTTTTTAATATATATACACATATATATAGGCTATAACAAAATATTTGAGCCCCCCTCAGCTTTGGGTTCTAGGCTGTAGCCCTGGCCCAAGGCCATCTCACTTTTCAAAGAAATAAATGAGTTTCTTTTAGAGAATTTATCAAAAATAGCCAAAACTTGACATCTAATTTCAAAAATGTCTATTTTTGTAAAAAATTTCAAATAGAGCAGAAAGCTCATATAAATAGACACAAATGCCCTCAAATTTAAAACCCACATAAACCAAAAAAAGACACAAACTCACCTAGTTCGGAAATCCAGATTTTGCAATTCTCGTTGTGACTCTTATTTGAACAAATAAGCTTCTATTTACAGTTCTCTAGATTTGAAGACCAGGAATTAATCCATCTACCATCCTGACAGGCCCTTCAACTAGTATTGATAATTCTTTTGCATTCCTGTAGATTAGCCCAACTAGCTTTGAATTTGGAAACTTTTTTTCGCTTGTTGATAGTGAGGCTGCATTCTAATACAATGAGGCAATGGTCTGAGGCCATCTGAGCACAATTGGTGACTCATGAATTGGGCCGCTTCTCCATCCATTCACGATTGGCCGTAACCTGGTCAAGGCATTGACGGACCGTTATGACTTTCCCACATCGTCTTTCCCACGTAAATAGTTACCCATAAAATTCTAAATCCATTAAGCACATTAGTTCCATGAACTAGACAAGGTATCGTCGTCTACTAGGACTCCAACCGTTGCCACCATCTTTTTCATTCCTCTAGATGACCTCATTCAAATCACCAACCACTAGCCATGGTAGATCATCAACTTTATTTATCGTATACATATCTTCCTAGAAAGAAGCCTTGTTCCTATATTGTGACATGTCAAACTTGAGAATCAATTTTTATAGTATATATCCGAATATTTCTATGGTGACATCTAAGTTCCACCAAACAGCAAGACCTAGTGGTTCCACTGAGAATCCATTCAAGAATCCACACTCATTTTGTATCAGTTCAAGTCTCTGATTTTTCCTTTAGAGTGAATAAGATCTTTTAGATACAGAACTGTCAAGGGGTTCCCCAACATTTGACAATTCCAAGAGAGGTGTATCATAATGAGTGGGTGGCTGATTCAGGCCAATCATCACAACCATTCTTAGCAGTCGATCTTCTCTTAACCTTGCATCTGTTTTCCTGAAATTCCAACTCCTTTGATGGATTAATCTCCACCTCACATAAGGATTCCTCATTTAGAACTCCACTCACCTTCCTCTGATTTCCTCTTCCTCTGAAACGGGAATTGCCTCCCCTGTGTCTCCCCTTAACCTCTATTCAGCAGCTTGAAAGGGTTTCCACGACCTGGGCTTAGGGTGATTTTTGCACGTTTGGTTCCTCTAACCGAATTGGTGGACACCTTCTCTTGATTGACTATACCTTTCTCACATTTTAGGGATGAAAATCGGGCCTGATTGGTATCAATCACTATTTGAGTATACTCCAAGGGCCAGTGCTAGCCAATGGTCCATAGTCAACGACTTCTTCAATTATGGGCTCCAACTCAATGGCTTCCAATTGGTCATTTGTATTCGAGAAATCCCATATGGGTACACAATCTGGGTCACACCAATTGTGCCAAAGAGAAAGCCCATTAAGAGCCAAATTGAGTGTGCCATTTCGAGATTTGGTGCCAAAACTTTGAGGGTCCCATCTCCTCCTATAGGCCTGCATGTTGAGGTTGCAGTGCTTCTAGTACAAGGAAACATATATGTAGATTGTGATGTCAAGGCAGACCTTGTTGTCGCCAAAGGATGGCTCTGCACTGCTGACATCTAACCCCGTTCTTCTGCCCTATTTGTTTTTTTGTTGTAGTAAACTTATATTGTTGTTAGAAAAATTACCAGGAACTACCCCTATCATGCGCATAAGTCGGAAAGCCATATAGGTCCCCACCCTCTCGCTCTCATTTGCTTCTCGAGTTATCTCAGTTATGCCCTGATTTCTTTCTCTGGCGACTAGGAAAGAGAGAAGTTGAGGCCTTTGAGATGACAACGTTTCTCATTTCTTCGCCACCGTGAAAGTGGGGTTGGGTGGACATTGGAAGCCTTTTGAGTTGCCCAGTTTCTAAATTTATGGATTTTGTACTTTTTTTTTGGCTTCTCTTGACAAGTTTTTAATTGGATAATCATTGTATTTTCTCCAACTCAAGTTTAGATTAAGAATTTCATCTCTAGGTGTTCTTGTCTGGCTACATTATGATGGACAACAATATTGTGTTTGACAAAAGTATGTTTTGCATTGCATTAACCTATTCCTGAAGATTATGACTAGTCATCCTTTCTCCGTATGACTAGTCATTCTTCCTCCGTATGACTAGTCAATCTTTGCGTTAGTAAGGTTTTCCAGGTCATTGTTTCCAACTAGATCCTACCTACTGTTTTGTCCTATTTTGCGAAATTCTCTGCTGCCTTGTACGTTTCAGACCTAGGAATTTTTGTGTAAAAACAGGTGCCTTCCTCATTTGGCAGCCGTCACTTTTGTAGGCAAGTTTTGGAAAGTTTCCTTGCAAACTTTCTCTTCTTCCTCAAGTGTAACCTTCATATTTTTCATCTTTGAGTTTTCGAAAATGTTTCTTTTTGAAAACTGCATTTGAAATTTGAAAACCTCATCGTGCTAGATCAAACACTCATATATATATATATATATATATATATATATCTAGGTCAGATTCAAGATTGATTTCTTCAAGAGTATGGTTTCTTGAAAAAATTGGTCATTCTCCCTTTGAATCCAAATTTCGTTCTTGTCTGAGTTGGAGCTGGCAGTTGGTGCCATGGGATGAAAGAGCTGAAGAAGGAGCTGCCATTGCCATGAAAGACTAAGCTGCTGGTTTTTACTAAGCTAGAGAAGAAGATTGCACAAAGGAGATATAGTTCATCTTCCTAAATAGACCTAGGATTTGTTGAGCTTGCTAGTGTTTCTTTGTAAGAATCTTTTTAATTAGTGGATTGCCTGGTCAGATGATGACCCCCAGTTTTTCCCAATGGTGGGTTTCTGGATGAAAAATTTATGGTTTGCATCTCTGTAATTTTCTGGGTTTGTGTTCTTGACAGTTGACTAGTCATCACATGATGTTCATGTATTTCTGGGTTTGTGTTCTTGCAGTTGACTAGTCATCATTTTCTACTGTTTGGTGTTTACTTAATTATGATGTCTTCACACATTTTCACCATAATTGTTGCTAGCACAGGGGATGCCTAGATTGACAGGTCATTCTGCGTGCCTAGGTTGTCACTAGTAATTCTCTAGGCTTGTAGATACATCTTGGTATGCTCTGTGTATGTTCTTGGTTATGGTAATTCATGTACGTCAGTTGACTAGTCATAAGAGTTTCTGGTCAAGGTCTAAAGGGTGTGAAGTTTGTTGTCTCTTGTTTGAATATCATTTAAATTTACCCTCGTCACCTAAGTACCAATTTCACAGTTTGCCACATATGAAGCAAAAATCCCTAATCCCTTTGTATTTCAAGTGAATCTTTCGACCCCCCATGACTGGATAAGGCACAAAAAAATCAGGGAGAAGAGAGTTGGAGGTATCCAAATCAACTCTTATTCTTAAGAATCCCCTGAACCCCACATCCTCAAAGTTTTCAACCTCCATTACTGACCCAACTTTCTCTCCCAGTTGCCTAGAATTCTTCATTGTGCACAAATTCCTTGGTATCCCATAGGCTTGAACCCAAAAGATAGCCCAGTTTGCTTCAATGTCGTCCATGGAGCAATACAATGGCCATTGTTTCAAGGTAAAGACATGCCCTTTAACAAACCATGGGTTACCTTCCAAAAGCCGGCTGGCAATGGCCGCGTCTTCCATGGTCACAACATACACATTTTCCTTAGATTTCACCACTTTGACAAGACCCATATTGTACGAAAGGACGTGGAGGACCTCCTTGACAACAGATTAAGGGGGTTCTTAGTCTCTGATATATGAAGGCCAACAAAGGGGATAAATTGCTATGGCTGGTTTTCAAAATCCAAGAAGTCCTCAAAGACTACAGACATCACTTCTACAAAAGAGTCAGGCTCAGAAACTTCATCTCCCCCCATGATAGAAAGAGAAAAGGACACAACCACCTAGTAAACTAGGTAGGCATACTGCTAGACTTAGATTTAAACTAAGCTTCATTCCGGCCACTGTCGGATACTCAACCTGACTCAGAAACTCAGTTGCGATACCTTGTTAGCCTTACAGTTACAGGGCGAAGTATACTATCACTGATCAGGAGGCTATGAACACCATGTTGTAGTAATATCGGTATTTCCAATAAGTTGGGGAGGAAACGGTTCAGTCAAGAATTGTAACACATAGTGTGGCTTTGTATCAGGGAGTTCTCCTCCAGCTTTGACAAAAAGTAAATAAATTTCGGATGCCAGAGGAAATGGTTTTTCATGTCAGGTCCTCATGACAAATTAACAACCGTAGAAAACATATAAAGCCATCAAATTAAAGTTACAGAGCATGGTTTTAGATGCTTTAATCTCGATATGAACTAACAACCTACGCTTTTGTTCACTTGTGATAATCTCTTTCTTTTGACTCCATGTGAAAGTCGCCGATATACAAAAATTCAATTCTTCAAAACGAAATGAATATACGACCATTCAATTTTTTTTTTTGGGAATATATTATATATGACAATTCAAGCAACAAGAATTTTACAAGTAATTAAAAATACCCAATTTACATTTTGAGCAGGTCAGGCTTCTCCAAAACGACATGTGCTTATTCATTTGGGTCCCCCACAAAATAAACATTTTCTTTTCAAACTATAGCAAAATCCGATACTTAAATATTAACAGAACCCATATGTTTAGGAGAAAAATCTGAGCTTTAAACGTCTATATTTCAACAAGTCATTGACTGAAGTTGCAAACAGAAACCACCAGAAAAGAATTAAGCTTCAACCTTAGTACTCATTCTTTCCCAATAAGTCTTCCTCTCCTCCTCCCTTCTTCTATGTAGAATTTTTTGGACTATCCATGATATTCATTTGATCAAGGTGATTATTATTTGATATATGTTGTGGCCGCATCAATGAATGTCATAATTGTGGCTGCATCTCGTTTATTTATTGACGCACATGCCGGCATCATCAAATAGGGATAGCCTCGTTTTGTTTAATTTGAGAAATGCTTAGTAGTTCATGTTTGCGTGTGAGGAGAAATAAACTATGTTTAGCATTTCATTGAATTATAGCAATTCAATTTGTTGGTTATTCGTTATAGTTTGAAATCTTAAAGCTTGTAAATTATCTGATCCCCAAGCCAAAGCCCTTTCTGTTCCTTTCTTCCTTGTCCCCCTTTTGCAAACTATAATACACCACTATCTTTCCATATGAATCAATTCTTTGAAAGGTGAGGCGGTTGTGTGAGATGTTTTAGTCACGTTATGCGAGGCGTAAGCCTTTTGAACATTAATTTATTTTAATAAAAAAATTATAAATAATACTTTACCCATATGTGCTCTTTGATGTATAGAAACACACTTTGTTGGCAATACAACTTAAACTTTCGTATCTCGCGGTTTGTACAACCTTCTTGCTACCACTTTCTGACATAAATGCATATCCAATGTCCATTCGGGCAGTTTTTGTCCATCACTTCATTATGAGTGACGAGGGAAATTTCATAACATGCTCCCACTTCATCACATAAACTTTCATATTTCTGACAGTTGCACTCTATTCGAACATATTTCCCGCCAAGGTACACACAACTCCAATTATTTTACGGTTAACTGTATTTCACTAAAATGTACAATCGTCCTCCAAAATTATGAATTATTTTTTCGTGAATGAGTGCTGACGAAGCATTGATCTCGTTACATACCAATAAAAACACCTATGTGTGTAAGTTTGAGAAGCATTTTGCTCAAGACTATCAGTGTTGTTGTAAGCACTTTCTTTGACTGTTTTCTGTGGTATGCCTTCAAACAACTTAACTTCTTTCCTCAAGTAATCTTTTACGAACTTTTTCACACTCCACGTATTGAGTAGTACACATGCCACTGACAAACTTGGGTCCAATGCATGATTTTGCCCATGCATCTTGTTTTGCATACATAATTTGCAAACATCCTTTTGCTTATGTGTAGTAACTATGTCCTTCAAAAACTCCCACTTCTTTTCAAACTCATTGACTGTAATTTGTTCTCAAAGATATGCTTGAAATAATCGTACCAATTCTTCATCCTTTAAGTTATTCTATGCATTCCTAGCCACGTGCCATGAGCATAACCTATGATTGCACATGGGCAACCCATACTCAATTGCTTTGTGCGCATTGCCTCATCCCCATCCGTTAGTATTGATGTAGGCTTCTTGCCTTTCATGGAGGATATAAATGTCTCCAATAACTACTTTTATGTTGCAAAGGTCTCGTCAAGCAATAGGGCACAACCAACACTCGCCCGGTGGTTGTTTGAACCACCGGGCCAGTGTTGGTTGTGTATGTGCTGTCGAATATGAGGACGTCTCCAAAGGCAACATATTCCAAAAGTGAATTAGAGTCTCTCCAAAACGAGTTAGCAAGCATATTCTCCTCATTTAGAACTCCACTATCCTTTATCTGATATCCTCTTCCTCTGCCTCGTGAATTGCCTCCCTTGTGTCGCCCCTTAACCTCTGTTCAGCAACTTCAAAGAGTTTCCACGACCTGGGCTTACGGTGATTTTTGCACGTTTGGTACCTTTAACCGGATTAGTGGAAACCTTCTCTTGATTGACTATATCTTTCTCACATGTTGAGGTTACAGTGCTTCTAGTCCCAAGAAATAGATCCGCTGACTGTGATGTAGATACAGACCTTGTTGTCGCCAAAGGATGGCTCTGCACTGCTGACATCTAACCCCATAATTCTGCCCATTTTGTTTTTTTGTTTTTTTGTGGTAGCAAACCTATATTGCTTTTAACCAAATTACCATGAACTACCCCTCTCATGCGTATTAGCTGGAAAGTCATACCGGTCCCACCCTCTCGCTCCCATTTTCTTCTCAAGTTATCCCAGTAATGCCTTGATTTCTTTCTTTGGTGACTAGGAAAGAGAGAAGTTGAGGCCTTTGAGATGACTAACGTTCTCATTTCTTCGCCAAAACCCCATCCATCCACCGTGAAACTGGGGTTGGGTGGACGTTGGCAGCCTCTTGAGTTGCCCAGTTTGCCATAGACAAAAGAAAAATTCCTAAGCCCTTCGTATTTAAAGTGAATCTTTTGACCCTCCATGACTAGATAAGGCATAGAAAAATAGGGAGAAGAGGTTTAAAGGTATCCAAATCAACTCTCATTCTTAAGAATCCTCTACTCCCTACCTCCTCAAAGTCTTCAACGTCCATTACTGACCCAACTTTCTCTCCCAGTTGCCTAGCGTTTTTCATTGTGCACACCTTGGTATCCATGGGCTTGAATCCAAAAGGTAGCTCGGTTTGCTTCAATGTTGTCAGTGGAGCAATACAATGGCCACTGTTTCAAGGTAAAGACATGCCCTTTAACAAACCATGGGTTACCTTCCAAAAGCCGGCTAGCGATGGCCTCATCTTCCATTGTCACAGCATACACATTTTCCTTAGATTTCACCACTTTGACAAGGCCCATATTTTTTGAAAGGACACGGAGGACCTCCTTGACAACAGATTAGGTGGGTTCTTGGTCTCTGATATATGGAGGCCAACAAGGAGGGTAAAGTGTTATGGCTAGTTTTCTAAATCCAAGAAGTCCTCAAAGACTACGGACATCACTTATTCGGAAGAGTCAAGCTCAAAAACCTCATCTCCCTCCATGATAGAACGAGAAAAAGACACAACCACCTAGTAAACTAGGCAGGCACACTGCTAGACTTAGATTTAAACTGAGCTTCATTCTGGCCACTCTCAAATACTCAAGCCGACTCTGAGACTCAGTTGGGATACCTTGTTAGCTTACAATTATACGGCAAAGTATACTATCACTGATCAGGAGGCTACGAACACCCTGTTGTAGTAACATCGGTATTTCCTACTAGTTGGGGAAGAGACGGTTCAGTAAAGGATTGGAACACATAGTGTGGCTTTGTATCTGGAAGTTCTCCTCTAGCTTTGGCAAAAAGTAAAATAAATTTCGTGTGCCAGGGGAAATGATTTTTTATGTTAGGTCCTCATGACAAATTAACAACCATAGAAAACATATACAGCCATCAAATTAAAGTTCCAGAGTTTGGTTTTAGATGCTTTAATCTCGATATGAACTAACAACCTACGCCTTTTCACTTGTGATAATCTCTCTCTTTTGACTCTATGCGACAGTCACCAATATACAAAAATTCAATTCTTCAAAACGAAATGAATATATGACCATTCTTTTTTCTTTTTTTTGGAATACATTATATATGACAATTCAAGCAACAAGAATTTTACAAGTAATTAAAAATATCCAATTTACATTTTGAGTCAGGTCAGGCTTCTCCAAAACGACATGTGCTTATTCATATGTGTCCCCCACAAAATAAACATTTTCTTTTCAAACTATAGCAAAATTCGATACTCAAATATTAAAATAACCCATATGTTTAAGAGAAAAATCTGAGCTTTAAACATCTATTGACAGGACCCAACCCAATTTTCACTTTGGAATTCGAGCCAAGTCCCGTGCGTGTCCGACACTTGGCAAATGTCGGGCACAAAGGACCTTTTTACCCTTCTTGCTTCAATTCTTCTTTAAAATTCCCTTAGAATTCTGCCGAAAATTCGGCAGAGTCTCCCCTGTATTTTGACCATTCCCAAAACTTTACACCTGTTAAACATTCAACTAATCCACACCAACTGCCAGAATAATTCAAATAATAAAATCCCAACTCCAGTTTTTCAGTTTCAATGAGATATCAGAGCATTTCCTAAAGTTCAAGGTTTCAGGGATTTTCTATAAACTCTACCTGACTTGAAGCGCGGAAGCTATGACTGGCCCGGTGGTGGATCCCGCGTACCTCTATGGCCTGGGGGCGAAAAACAGTTTGAAAAATGTGAGTGGACCAAAAATAATGTTCTTCAAAGCAATTCTCATAAACATAATATCCCCCATTGTAAAAAAGAAATTTAACTAAATAAAACTGAATACTTACCTTCTACATCACGCATAGTCAATTGAAGGCATTCTATATCAGTCATATTCAAGCTCGAAAGTTTCATACAAAAACCACTGAATTCAAAGCTTTCATAAAAGTACTGAAATCAATTGCGTATAAAAACTCTGTACTCAGACCTTTCATAATTGAATAAATATAAAGGGATCTATGTCCGAAAAATCAGAAAAACTGATTTATAATAACTGAAAATCAACATTTAATAAAGAAACTCAGAATCCTTTGAAAATACCACCGGTATGTACCCCTGTCATTTCCGTCAATTCCCTGGCAGGTCTCGGGCGTCACACAGACTTACCCGAGCCGCAAACTGGCGAAATCAGGGGACTATGATCAGCCTGTCCCGCCGGCAGATTCCTCGATGACACCAAGTCAACTCGAGTCGCTCTGGCAGGATGCAGGGGACCGTAGTCAGCCTGATCCGCAATCCTGGCAGGTCTCGGGGACATAAAGTCAGCCGAGCCGCAATCCTGGCAGGTCTCGGGACACCAAGTCTGCCGAGCCGCAAATCCTGGCACTCACGGTCCGAGCGTCCCCGAAACTCGTGAGGCAAGTCAAGTGCACTGACTGAACTATAATCAGACTGGATGTCCGTAGACATCGGTCCGACTCTGGGTAATCACCATAAAGAAAAACGGGTACGAGGTGGTTTTAAAATAAAGTCCTTTAAAAAGAAATATCTGAATAATAACTGTAAAACTCAAGTCGTGCTGCGGTCTTAACTGATTCAAAACTCAAACTCTGTTTCTGTAACTGGTAAATAAGCAGCACCGACTTATAGAATTATTACTGTACTGCTCATATTCAAAATCGTATTAAAACTTACTCAAAGACTGAATGAAGAAACTTACTCAAATAAACTCAAATATAAAACTCATTTATATAAAATCATTTATAAAATCTATTTTATATAAAAGCACATCAATTCATATAAAAGCACATCAATTCATTCATGAAATTTGATTTATGAAAGAAGGTCCACTCACTGATGGTCCGAGCTACTTCGATCCCTCAGAGGTCTCCTTTTAAAATCCTGTCGGGCTCCTGGTGCCTGATTACCCCGAAAGATTAAATTAATAAACTGCTGAATAAAACGAAATTCAACTAAACACCCTGCCCCCGGCTCCTAAAAATACGTGCTTTTCAACTCAAATTACTCCTATACCCACATTAGCATTTTCAAACAGTTGGACCAGTTTTTGGGAGGTCCGATACTCAGCTAAACGATAACTGTCAGATCGGCCGACCCGGGACCCGTGGGGTCCACGATCTCCGATGGCCAATCTGGACTTCCCTGAAGATTTCTCATAGGACGGGTACCATATTCTGCGAATTTGGCCCGAAACGGACGGTCGGATTGGCCAAAATCGCGTTATCGCTTAAAACCCTAACCCTAGCCCCAGGGTTCGCGATTCCGGAGTATCCGGGACTCCGATTCGCAATCCGTCGAATCCTACGCGATCCTGAAATCACGTAGACCGACATATCCAAAATTCAGCGCGATCCAACGATCACACGACACTGCACCCACGGACCGCGCAATATGGAAAATCCGTTCGGGGCTCAAACGGACTCCGAATTGAGATCCGCGAAATCCCACGCACTCGTGACGACACGAGGACCTCAAAACTGGCCAGAGCCATGCCACCACCCTGGCCCACGCGCCGCCACACGCGCGGGGCAGATCGGGTGTCCAAAGCGATTCGGGTGTGCCGAAAAATCATGGAACCGAGACTCCAAACTCCTACCCTAGGTAAAACACCCCATTTGGAGTCACTTTTGTTCTTGGACTACCCCCAAAAAGTGACCGGAAATGGTAGTTTCGAAGGGCCGAAGTTTCGGCCAAACTTCAAGTCGAAAATCGAACCCCTTAACGCTAAAATCGATCGAAGCCCATATACCCATCAGCTAGAACACGAAAAATAGCTGAGAAACCATACCTTACTCGATCGATTTGGCGGAGAAACGGGGGAGAAATCTGAACTGGAAGTTCGAGTTGCATTCGGACGAACCGTCGGCTTCCATGGCTATTTCCGGCCGACTCCGGCCACGGCAGCGGGGGCTCTGGGTGGGGGGTTGTTCGCCGTCGTGTCGTGGTTCATTTGGGACCGGTCCCGGAGATCGGCCCCAAGTGTGGTGGCCGGGGGACCGGTTTGAAGGGCGTGAGGTCGCTGCCCAGCCAAAACGGGATGAGAGAGAAAGGCTGACGGGGGAGAGGAGAGAGAGAGCTATAAAAATCTGACTTTTTGACCAAATTACTATTTTGCCCTTCGCGGTTTTTAGACCATAACTTCTTCGTTACAGTTCCGATTCTGGTCTACTCCGTGTCTACGAACTCCTTTCGCCGCGCTCTACGCAATGGCGCAAGCGAAATTCCCAAATTTTTTCTCGATTAAAAAGTCAAATTTTCCCCTATTAAAATATGCGAGGGCAATTTGGTCCTTTCGCTAAAAGATATTTTCTTTACTTTTTAGATATTTTCTTTCTTTTTAGATATTTTGTTTTGGGTTCTTACATCTATATTTCAACAAGTCATTCACTGAAGTTGCAAACAAAAACCACCATAAAATTATTAAGCTTCAACCTTATTACTCATTCTTTCCCAGTAAGTCTTCCTCGCCCCCTCCCTTCTTCTATATAGAAGTTTTTGAACTATCCATGATATTCATCTGATCAAGGTAATTATTTATTTGATGTATGTTGTGGCTGCATCAATGAATGTCATAATTGTGGCTGCATCTCGTTTGTTTACTGATACACAATGCTGGTAACATCATTGAATTATAGCTTTTCAATTTGTTGGTTTTTCCTTACAATTTGAAATCTTAAGGCTTGTAAATTATATGATCCCTAAGCCAAAGCCCTTTCTGTTCCTTTGTTCCTTGTCTCCCTTTTGCAAACTATAATACACCACTCTCTTGCCATTTGAATCAATGCTTTGAAAGGCGAGGTGGTTATGCGAGATGTTTTAGTCGCATTATGCGAGGCGTAAGCCTTGAAGTAGTGAGACGTAAGCCTTTTGAACATTAATTTATTTTAATAAGAAAAATTCATCTATGCTCTTTGATGTATACAAATACACTTTGTTGGCGTTACAACTTAAACTTTCTTTGCTACCACTTTCTGACATAAATGCATATCCAATGTCCATTCGGGCCATTTTTGTCCATCACTTCATTATGAGTGACGAAGGAATTTTCATAACATACTCCCACTTCATCACATAAAACAAATGGCAACATGGGATGCCTTCGTTTTCATATTTCTGACAGTTGCACTCTATTTGAACATCTTTCTCGCCAAGGTACACATAACTCCAATTATTTTGCGGTTCATCGTATTTCACTAAAATATACAACCGTCCTCCAAAATTATGAATTATTTTTTCATGAACGAGTGCTGAAGAAGCATTGATCTTGTTACATACCAATAAAAAACACCTATGTGTGTAAATTTGGGAAGCATGTTGCTCAAGAGTTTACAATGCTATTGTAAGCACTTTCTTTGACTGTTTTCGGTGGTATACATTCAAACAACTTAATGCTCTTCCTCAAGTAATCTTTTACAACTTGTTTATATACTCCACGCATTAAGTAGTACACATACCACCGAAAAATTTGGGTCTAAGGCGTGATTTAGCCCATGCATCTCGTTTTGCATACATCATTTGCAACCATCATTTTGTTTATGTGTAATAACTCTGTCCTTCAAAAACTCTCATTTCTTTTAAAACTCATTGACTGTAATTGGTTCTCAAAGATATGCTTGAAATGATCATACCAATTCTTCATCATTTAGGTTATTCTGTGCATTCCTAGCCACGTGCCATGAGCACAACCTATGATTGCACATGGGCAACACATAATCAATTGCTTTGTGCACATCGCCTCATGCCCATCCGTCAGTATCAATGTAGGCTTCTTGCCTTTCATGGAGGATATGAATGTCTTTAATAACTACTTTTATGTTCTAAAGGTCTCGTCAAGCAATAGACACAACCAACACTCGTCCGGTGGTTGTTTGAACCTACAAATAGCTCTAGAGGCTTGTCATATATATTGGTTTTGTATGTGTTGTCGAATATGAGGACGTCTCCGATGGCAAAATAATGCAAAAATGAAGTAGAGTCTCTCCAAAACAAGTTAACAAGCCTATTCTCCTCATCTACACTGAACTTACAAATAAAAATTCAAAATCTACTGACGCTTTCGCTTTCATGTAGGCAAGTGTAGCTTCATTGTCGCCGTCTAACAATATTTCCCTACTTGATGCATCCAACTACTTCATTGTGGATCCAAGTCCTCAGCTCATGAATTGATGGAGGCTTAAATCCTATACCATATGCAGCAATCCCTTCCACCATAGGTAGCCAAAATGGATCATTTACAATATTAAATGGGAATGCTCTAGAGAAGAAAAAACGACCAATCTTTCGACAAGCTTCCTTTCTTTCTTCTTGTTTGTATGTTGAATTTAATGTACTTTGTTGAGCTTCTGAAGTGACAAATCTATCCATTGTTCCTTTTGATTTAGATTGTGCTCTAAGAGCCTCATCAACTGCAACACTCCTAGTACCGGGGATTCCCTATTCTTTATCCAATGAAGTTTCCATACTCTAAGCCCCTTCTCGTGGACCATCCCCAATTTTTCTAAGCATTTCATTTTTCTTTCTTTTTTAAAGCTGAAATTTTTTTCAAAGTTGCAGCTCTTTTTTCACATGCTCATGAACTTTCTTACATAGTTGCATACCATGATGAGTTTGACCCAAATGATGCTTAAGTCTAAAAATTTCTCCACTGCATCTTTGATCACAAAATGTGCATCTCAGGTATTTTTTTCCCCCCCTCTATTTCTTTTGCATACTTCCATGCAGGATCTTTTCGATTCATAACTATAAAACAACAGCATTAATATTTCTAAGATACAAGTATGATGTATGTACGTCAAATTTCTACTATATCACATAAACGAATAAGATAACTAATATATTCAGAAAAAAAATTATACAGAACTTCAAATTACAGTTGCGAAGAATTAGAGAAAAAAATAAAATGGCTTACTTGCAATCGAAGGATGAAGAGAATTCTTGAAATTAATGGAGATTATCTGGTAATGGTAGAAATTAGGGTTGTACTATACAATATGTGTGTGTATATATATATATATATATAGCTCCGTGAGCACACGCATGTGCCAATTGGGTTTTTTTTTTTTAATTTTAATTTTTTTAATATAAAAAAACATGAATTTATCATATTATCCTTATTTAATTAATAATTTCAATTTTTGATTTTTGAATTAACCAAGGGCATTTTATGGTATTTTGAATGTTTCACCATTATCTATCTTTTGCTTTATATATATTGATAAGTCCATATGTTAATATATTAATTTAGAAAAGAAAAATAAAAGGTAAGTAGAATAAAACTTCTTGTCTTAAGTTTATTACAATAAAGATAAGGAAAAAAAACACAGAAACTTACCCTTTTTAAATAAATAAATAAATATATATATATATTAAAACACTGCAATCCAAACGACGTCGTTTCATAACAATAAACCTAAAAACCAAGCATGCGAGTTGTCTTCTTGGCATAGTCGCAGCTAATTTGCAGACTCGCAAAATTTCTTCCGGTTCAGAAGTGTCCAGATTTGGGTCTCGTTGCTCCACCTCGCTCTCCTGGGTCGCGGACACTGATTTGAATGATGATTTTATTTCATCCCCTCAATTACAAAATATATTAGTATATTACATTTTGAAATTGCAATATGCATATTAAATACTCCTATAAATTGGTTTTTGAAAATGCTTGATATGTATGTAGGTCTGTAGCCTGCGAAAATTCTGTGGTACATCAGCTGTACCAGTGCAGCCAGTAATCCAAAGGTCAGTATTGCATTTTAAAAATGAAGGGCTAAGATTGAATGACTGGAAGACTTGTTGTGCCTTTTGTTATTAAATATCACGTGACTAAGAAAACAAGTAAAAAGCTTCAACGAAAGCGTGGAAGCCCTCACGCGCATTGGAGCTGCTTATCTCTGCGATCGATCTCTCTCTTGGAAATCCAATCCTCATCTGTGTCCCCAAATCAGAATCTGGGAGTCTCACCTCTGCCGACGCCGAGATGCAACAGTCATCGGACATCGCCGATTCCGGAATCACCATCCACGCAAGGTTTGCCTGCTTAATTGTCTTCTTTTTCCATCGGTTCAATTCAGAATCGATTTTTGTCTTTGAAGAATCTTTATCAAGAAGCTTGGAAGCAATTGGGTTTTGGGGTTGATACATGTGGCAGATCACCACATGCTCTCCATTTGTTTGCTGAAATGTCACACTCATGTTGGGTATGCAATGGCGGTGCTGCACTTCTTGATTTTGATCTTGGCTACCATATGGGCATTCGAGACGATGGTGGTGGTGAGTTTCTCACGAGTTGCTTCATTGGAGGGTTGATGACAGAGAGCTTCGCCAGGACTTGTACTTGCTTCGTTTTGTTCCTGTTCAAGAAGACTCTACGCCAAATCTAAAATTGCTCAAGGTTATACAGGGCTTTATCAAGAATTGTTCAGTTGTCATTTTCCTTGATTCTAGTAGTTCACGAAATTTCATTGGTTTGGCACTATTCAAATGGTTAGGGTCCAGGATTATGATTGTGTCCACACTGTTTTTACTCTTCCGTTGGGTAATTGCATTCTTGATTTTGATGTTGGCTACCTTCTGGGCATACGTGGCCAAGGTGGTGGATTTGAAGTTGATAATGGGCATACTGGAAAAGAAGAAAATTTCTGCAAGGTTTATGGCTATGAGCTTGAGTCATTGAGAGCTTTACTTCTTTCTCCCAGGGCTCATTCCAAAGGACTTGGAGCCATTGATGTGTTAGTGAGCTTTCCAATAATTGGGGAGTTTTATGTGGGTGGGCTGCCAATCCAGCAGCAGTGAGACCATGAGTATTGTTTGGTTCAGCATCTCTGTAATTGCATGCTCTGATGGTGGCCTTGTTCAAGCCAACCAATTGATATATTGCTACAACAATATGAGTTCAATGGCACACATCCATCACTGAAATGGCAGCAACTTGTTGGTTCGAATTCCAGAATTTCATCCTTGAGGACAAGGATTGTTTTTGTGGGGAGGGTAGATAGGAATCTCTATATAAGCTGGAACTAGGTTAGTTGTTAACCATTAGTTAGGCTATGCTTAGTTGACAGTTGGTTAGGTTAACTCTATATTAACTAAGTGAGTCTATATTTGAGGGAGTTAGTTGAGAAATTGTATCTTTTTCTTTGTGAAAGAAATAATATCATTGCTCTTGAGATATTGAGTTAAAGTAGAAGGCAGGTACTATCAATTTATACAAGAACTGCTAAAACTCTAAACCTAAGATCGAAGTGGAGGATAACGCAGAGGCCAATGCACAATGATGGCTTCCTGCACACTAGGCTTCACTTTCTCACCTGCTTCCCGTGTAATCTCTCTCTCTCTCTCTCTCTGAAATAATTGGGCAAAAATAAAACTAAATGCATACGAAACTCCAATTCTCAATTTGTGCATTGATCCTTCTTATCTGTTTGGCTGCAGAGGGTGCAACTTGAGAGTGGAAAATTCAATGTTTTCCAACTCCTCCTTTAGGCCACAGGTTACAAATTGTTGTCATTTCTCAGTGTGTTTTTTTAGCTTCTTCCCAATTTGGTTTTAATTATAAACATTTTGCAGGTAACTTCCGGAATGCAAAAAATGGCAGCAGTTGGCGAATGTAGTGCCGAAGGAAATTGGTACGAAAGGGAAAACTCCAATTGACTGCTTGCGTAATCTTTCTTGTTAATAGTGTGAATTATATGACAAAACAAAGAAATTTAATTTGGGAACCCAATTTTAGAGTTTTCACATGTCTAAATTGAAATGTTTTTGTAAGTGAAAGCTCATCATGAAAAAGGTATAGAGTTATGTAAGTTATCGTAAACTCATGTTTTCATACTCTCTCTCTCCCTA
>NC_047651.1:11159540-11249601 GCF_902201215.1 Prunus dulcis
AAAAGTCATTATTTATGTTTTAAAGATAAACAAAACATAACTGACATGAACATTATTACCATGTACCTGGAAAGCATACGGGAAACCTTTAAAACTCCAGCCACTCCTTTGCGCTTCACCATGCTTATCCTTCTTGCCCTTCTCATTTCTCCGGCTTGTTCCCGTTACCTTACTTTTTCCCTTCCCTCTTCCCTCTTCATTTTCAAAGCTTTTCACATACTTTGTTGGTGCAGAAAATAGACTGTCTTGGGTTTTGTCAAAGGACACCGAACCCCACGGATACCTGTTAAACGCATCCAAGTCCTCTACAAGGGTCAGGTAATTTAGATTGATGTTCAAATGTTTGTCCCTTCCCAAAACCACTAACTCAGCAAAGTAAAAAAGAGCTAGCTTGTAGATGTCATCTTCCTCTGTGCACCTCAGAAATGCTTCTTCTAAAGCATTGCATGTAATTCCTTCGTCTATAAAATATCTTTCCCGAAGTCTGATTCCATCACTCTCTCCATTGGAAACTTCAGGCACTTCCCCAAAACGAAGCCCTGTGATCAAACAGAAATCCTGACGAGTGAACTGAGCAACGCCACACCCTAATAAGAAACTCAGTCCATCCAAGTCTTTCACACCCTGCCCCGCTACTCTACGCAACACAACCCCATGCACAATCTGCCCACTAAACTGAATCTTATCTATATTCAGAAGATGGCCAAAGCATGATGTCTTGAATTGTTCTAATTGTTCCGCACTCAACTTCGCTCGAAGTGCAGCTAGAGATGAATTTGCATGTGAGCAGTTGTCCACCCGTGACGAATATGCCTCTGCCTCTGGCCATACCAGCTCCACGTTGGATCCCATTTCCTCAAATACAATGTCAAATAACGTGAACACATATACTACCATGTATTTGCACAATCACAACTAGTCAACCAGGCACATTACAAATTTTACAAAGTACATGAGCATAGGGATTACTGATCACAGGCTTTAACATCATCAACGCAATGTGACACATTTTGTGCAAATACATGTTAATGCAATGCTTATGTGAATTACAAACAATTTCACCTGTTTTATTTATGGATCCATACTCGTGTGAGTGCAATCTAGGCAAGTTCTGCACTTCACACACATGACAATTATTGTCATTTCATACACAACACAAACTACATAAATAAGAAATATAGTGGAAGGAAGCAAAGCAAAGCAAAGCATCTACTCTGCTATCTGCTTGCTAAGCAATTGTCAGATTTCATCTTTCTTTCTAGCTTTTTCTTCAGTCCTCCACAATCGTCATAGATCAACCTTTATTTCAAATGCTTTGCACTTTTATTCATCAGTTTATTATTATCTGTTCTCATTTATCATAGGCAAATTTAGTAACAAATGAAATAATATTTATTTCAAAAAATATATAAATTCTAGCGCCAGAGAGGTACTCTGCCCTCTGCACTGCTTCAAATGTGGAAGTTTTTGAGGGCCTCCTCCAATTCAACACCATTATCTTATTCATATCATTATTGACATGTTATTGACATGTGATTGACTTTATTTTCATTCGTTTTTTAACATATACCCAAGCAACAATTAACATGCAATTCAAGCACAAAGAAGAGATGCCAAATCCAACAACATTGATGGTACAAATTTGGGAAAACCATCACTCTAACCCTAAACTCAAATTCCATAAATTACTCATCAAATGCTTTGCACTTCTATTCATGAGTTTATTATTATCTTTTCTCATGTTTCTCAGGCAAATTTAGTAACAGAGGAAATCATATTTATTTGAAAATATATATATATACATATTATAGCCCCAGAGAGATAATCTGCACTATGCACTGCTTCAAATGTGGAAGGTTTTGAGGGCCTCCTCCAATTCAACACCATTATCTTATTCATATCATTATTGACATGTTATTCACTTGTTATTGACTTGATTTTCATTCTTTTTTTAACATATACCCAAGCAAAAATTAACATGCAACTGAAGCACAACGAAGAGATGCCAAATCTAACAAAATTTATGGTACAAATTGGGAAAAACCATTACTCTAACCCTAAACTCAAATTCCATAAATTACTCACCAAATGCTGGTTATTGCAAGGCGTCTGTGTGGGGTGTTTCTGTTTCTTTGCTCCACAAATGGAACCTACCACTTCCAACGAATCCAGCTTCTCTCCTTCCCCTTCCACTGCTTCGCCCCTTCACTGATTTGGAATCCACACTTTTCCCCTTCTACTCAAAATAACTACTTTTTCAAGGGCTGGAGAACGTGAGTGGCCAATCGTTGCCTTCAACTGTCGTTAGCCGTTGCCTTCATTGGGTTTCTCAGACCTCTGGGTTTTAGAGAGAGAGAGTTTTTTCAGGACAGACTTCGAACTTGCTTCTTCTGCTTCTTTTTCGGACGTTTTTCCCTCTTCTTCTTCACTTTGGACGTGTTGGATATTCATTTCGGGTTTGGGTTGCCCACCTACCCAATTGTGAAACTTTATCTCAATTATCCCCAGCCCTTGGATTCATCTGATGGCTATAAAGGGAACCCCTTATAACTTACCCCTTATAACTTTCCACTCATTATAGTCAGCCCTTTGAATTATTGGCAAGGGTTACTTATTTTAGAAAGTCAAATCTCTGGGCTTGTTTCTGGTTTGACTTGAGCTTCCATTGTTAAGTCTTTCTATTTATGAATTTAAGCGGCCCAAAGCCCATTTGTACTTTAAAAAAAAAAACCTTTAATTGTTATAAAATGAATTAGGATATGTGCGAATATTGAGCTGCACGTTAAGTAGATGAGACACAGCATTTAACGAGGTTCGGCTATGCCTACGTCCTTGGAGAGCAGCAGCAGTAACTTTTCACTATATAAAATAATATGGCTACAACTTTAATGTTTACAATATGTATGGCTCACTCAATTTTCTCTCTTGGAGAATTTTTCTCTTGCTCTCTTTCCTCTCAACTCACTCATCCTCTTTCTTCCTTCTCTTCCTCTTCTCTAAGCACACACTTCTCTTGATGGAGGTATCTATTTATAGGCCTAAGACATTGGTGGTTCACCTCACAATATAATTGGTAGACAACATCATTAATATTCTTCAATCAATTGGTAGTGGTTTGGTTTGGTGGGTGTGAATTGGCTATGTGGGCTTCACCTATTCTTCTTTACTTATTCTTCTTAACAACACTCCCCCTTGGAGACCACATGTCCCTAGATTGGTTGCCTCATTAAAACCTTGCTTGGAGAAAACCCAGTGAGGTAGAAAACTGATGGAAGGAAGAAAGAATAGTACAACAATCTGTATAGCATACTTCTGGATGCTCCCCCTGATTAATATCTCCCCCTGATGTCTTCATGACTATCCTTTGGAATGAGAATCTTTCGGAGTGAGTGGAGGATGTAGCCATTAATAATTCTCGTAGTTGAGTAAGTAAATATATTTCCAGTGAGCTATCTCTATGTAAATCATAAATAATAAAAAAAATTCAGAGTCCGCGTTTCCAACAAAACTTGGGCTATTTGTAAGTTCACTTGAAAGAATATGCCCGTACATGGTGTTGTGCGGAAATAGCATCAAATATACCTCACATCATCCCAAAATGATGGTGATGGAGTTGAGCCTTATCTGGAAAATATGATGTCCGGTCCAATATACTTCCGGAAAATACTTAAAGTGTCCAACGGATAATCCTCATAAAAATGCTTCAATACTTTCTTAGTATAAGCAAGAATCTTGTTGGCATAATGCTCGATCTTTAAGTCGAGACAAATATTTCTTGAACTCTTCAGAAGCTTTAATGTGTTGCAAACACATTATAATCCATGTACTCACTGAGGCAATTTATGCACATTAGTATTGAGTACAGATTTTGTGCTTCAGGCACATGTCCTTCAGGGACTTGCTTCATGCAATTTCAATCCTTTCAAGGATTTTGTTTAAAGGGATTAAACTTTATGACACATTATATAGCTTTAACCCAGCTATTTATACATCTTTAGGGAATCGCTTCTGGCAATATGCTCCGTGCATTTAATAACCCTTAAAGATAACATGTTGGTCTCCGTAAATGTGCAATAAATGGGCACAATTGAATCTATAAATATGGAGAAAACCCAACATCCTTGTTTATGCCAAAAACATTGTGTCATACAAAGTAGGTATATTCCCTTTTATTCCGAACACCCAAGTATAACTTTCAGTATTAACAAATTTTGGGGTTCGTACTGTGGGTTTGTTCTTTCACGTTCATTCTTATCTATAATGGAATTGCCTCATTCCATTTTGGCCAATGATATTGTCGACATTTAATAATTGAACGTGGTTCCAATCAACACAGCCCATTGATGATTTGAGTAGCTACTCAAAAATCAAAATTTGTCATTCATCAATTCATGATCCCACCATTCTCATGTGCATGCGCATACATCAATTATAAGCATTTCTTTGCTTTTGGGTACCCAAGCCACTGTAGGGGGCTTTTATTATGTGAGAATGTGGATTATAACCTCCAATGGAGCGTTATTTTATAGTAGGGCGTGGATAATCTCCATTTAGGAGTTGGAACATTTAGAACCCATATATCTGTCATGCTGCAGGCATGCCACAGATTAATACATACATGTCGATTAATTTCTGGGACTTTAACCCATACAATTTGCTACGCATTAGGCGTGCACAATATCAATATTGACATGTCAAAGGATTGTCCTTTCGGGACTTCAATCCACATCATTTACTACGCAACAGGCGTGCATCATATTGATCACTGCTATACCCATATTTTGTTCTTATGGGACTTTAATCTGTGCAGTGTATTATCAATGTATCCAACTTGCAATCTGTAAAATTTTGCATTAATAATTCATGGATACATACAAGCCATTCTTTTGGAACGGACTTATCTCCCCATTTGATTACCTTTCAAGATAAAATATCAAATAAGTATATAAGCATAAAATAACACAAGTATTGCTTACATCCTTAGGTGGGAGAAACTTTTCTCAAGTATCATTCAAACTTGTATCGGCCCAGCAAATATAATGTAGTGCTTGATGATCTAGTTATATCCTGCAAGAGAAAAAATCACAATTCTTTTGCCTCTGTCAAAACAAATAACCCTCAGAGTTAGGATCACTTCATGGATTCTTTCTTCAGATGTTCATTCTAAAGAAATAAAATCTCTTATGAACAGAGAGCTGCAAAAGAGAAAAAATGCAAAAAAATTGTGATATTGATTGCAAGATAAGGTAAGCAATCAGGGAAGGAAGCTGGTGGGAGCAGACAACAAGCTCAGCAATCAAGGAAGGAAGCTGGTGGGAGCAGACAACAAGCTCTCATTTCTCCTAGTCTAGAAGGACCTCAGGAGATTAGAGCATAAGGTCGCCTTCACAGTTCCCTAATGCAGCAGAAACGTGATCAGGGATAGTCTCGCTTCCTGAATGGATGATCAGAGATAGTCTTGCTTCTCGGGCATATTGAGTGCTTACTAATAAGAAAAACAAGTAGATATCGCATCACTAGGTATGGAGTAAACTGGATGTCTTCTGCAAAGAAAATTTCGTTAGTAACACATTTATACACAAATACAATGAATAGATAGAACCGGTGAATTTCAAATTAACCATAGGAAAATTGCGAGATTCTCGGGATACTTTTGAAAAAGTAGCTCCGTGAAATCCGTAAAGCAAGATCGGCTTTGACGAAAATAATACTTGAAAATGCCGAAAGTGCCGACAGGCATTATTAGAGGCCACGTGAAGTTTTGGACTCTGGGAAAGAAAAAGATAATATGGGGATTCGAGAAGATATTGGGATCCTGGAAATGTTGCCACATTTTCGTCTATAGATATTGCCTTTGCAAAACTTGATTGAGCAACTGCGTTTCAACTCAACTTCCTTCATTTTCTGAAACTTTAGTTTTTGTAAGACTTTCTTCGAAACCTTCTTAAAATGGCTTCCTCTTCTTCCTGCCCAAATTATTTCAATTTAAATGATGCTCCCACAACAACCAGTGACGCCAAAGTTTGGCGTCCATCCTTTGTATCCCAAAATCGTCATCTCACAGTTAATGATTCTGTGATGATGAATGATGCTACTGCTGTCATAGTAGCTAAAAATTTCATTATTCCAATGGATGAAATGTTGTTGACAGGGAGGTCTGAGGAAGAGGCTATTGATGACTCAATGGCTTTTAGCATTCAGAGTGCTGCTTCTGTTTCTAACATGGCTGATCGTTTGCGTGCTAGAGCAAACGAGGTTCAGAAGCTAACAACTGAAAATTCGTCTCTTCAAAGAATGCTTCATGAGTCTCAACAGGAGGTTGAGAAACTTAAAGGAGAGAATAATTCCTTGTTGAAACTGGTGAGTTCGTACTCTGTTGATACACTGAGAAGGCTAGACATGCTGCAGGTCTCCAATGAAAGAATTTTGGGAGACCATGAGAGGCTCATGGCTAAGCTTAAGAGGCGCCGTCCTCTTCCTTCAGAGGCTTCCAGAACATAATGTAATTTTATAGATTTTACAGGGCCTGTACCTTCATTGTAGGTGGAAAAAATCTATCTGTTATATGCTCATTTCCTGTTATAATAATTGCACACGTTCTTAAACTTGCACCTGTGGTTTTTACGTCTTTTTAAAATGGTCATGAAATATGAATTGAGTAAAGACCACGATAATATCGCAATATAGTAGTGAAGAACATTAACTACTATATACCCACAACTTCAAGTTTTAGGATCTCTCATATATTTGGATCCATGGGCTTCCGGCCCAGATATAACAAAATATGTGGGGAGCCTTAATTCATCATTTGAAGTTTATATTGATATTATCCATTTCACGGTGTATTCTTAACAACCGGATTCACAAAATATATTTCTTCCTTGAGGTGTCGATTATAACATAATCGAACTTTATTAAGTTCATCATTCTCTTATGCCAAAGAAATATGTGGTGTACCACAATTTGCAATAATACCTCAAGGGTTGTCCATTTAATTGTTGGAACTTTAGGTTCTCAACACTGTTAGATTTTGAACTTCAGGCCAAAATCACATATTCTCATGGTATGGATATTCAATCCCCTTAGATTTTGAACTTCGGGCCAAAATCACATATTCTCATGGTATGGACATTTTTACAATTTTCTGTACATATTTCGGGACTTCAAGTCCTTACATAATTGTCCATATTTTGAGGAACTTCTGGCATCTCATTGAATTGCTCATCCATGAGTTTAAGGAACTGCAGGTTCCCTTTTGTATATAGTGACGGTTTACCCAAAATGGTTAATATTTATGTATACGTCACTATTCATATATCCGGTACTATTCATCAAGTCATGAATACGTATCTATTCATGTGTACAATACATTTGAGAGTACAGTTATTATTCATGTGTACAACACTTTTAACCAATACGGTACTGTTACATCATCAAGGAACTCTAGGTCCCTATTTACATGTCAAGGATCAAGGATCTTCAAGTCCGATCTCTTGTTTACAAGTATAGTACCGGAGAGACTGCCAGCTCTCATATCAATATCATCATCAAGGATCTTCAAGTCCTGATGTAATTGTATGATGAGGATCAAGGAACTTCTGGTCCTGATCTGCATACTGTAAAAACTCATCATACAGCACAATTAATCCATAAAATAAATTACTAGTAAATAAATTACTGGTATGGACGATAAACCCACACCATACTTTAAATAAATGTAAATGTGCGGTAAAATAAATTCATAAATTAAATTGCTTGCTGTATGGACGTTAATCCCGCACCATACCTTAAATAAAATTAAATGTGCTGTAAAGTAATTTCATAAAGTATGAGGGTTAATTCCACATCATACTTTAAGTAAAAGTAAATTTGCGATAAAGTAAACGTGCTTGTATGGGCACTAATTCTGCTCCATTCATTTAAATAAAAGTAAAATAAATTCATAAATTAAATTGCTTGCTGTATGGACGTTAATCCCGCACCATACCTTAAATAAAATAAAATTTGCAGTAAAGTAATTTCATAAAGTATGAGGGTTAATTCCACATCATACTTTAAGTAAAAGTAAATTTGCGATAAAGTAAACGTGCTTGTATGGGCACTAATTTTGCTCCATACATTTAAATAAAAATAAAGGCATGGACGATAAACCCGCGCTACCCTTTTAAATAGATACTGTTGTATGGGTAATAAACTTACACCATACAGTAAATAAATTGTATGGGTAATGAATTTACACCATACAGAAAATAAAATAGCTGTGGGGATAAAAACCACCACTAAAAATATAGAAAGTAAAACCGTCCGTTAAAACTAATAATAGAATTACTATGTATATATATATATATATGTATATATATAGATTAATATATTAGTATGGTTAGAAGACTTTGGGCAATAATTCTAAAAGTTGCAAGAAGCTTTTCCAACCCTTTTTTTTTTTCTTCGTTGGAATCTTATCAACACCATGATTCATTAGTTTGAAAGCTAGACAAATTATGTTGGCTTTTCTTCTCTTCACTTGCAAACTTCACTAGCTTTGGATGTTAGTATGAGTATTAAATTGTGTGGAGAAATAATAAAATAATAGAAAAAGTAAGAGGCAGGGAGCTTATCCTTCCAGTTGGTTTGCTTGTATATCTCTCTAGTAGACCACAGCTCCTCCACTACTTTTCTTCCTTACATCAATATAATGGTTAGTAGTATAAATAATAGTGTAGCACAAAAAAATTATACCTGAGAGCTTCTCGTGCTGATAATGTGTTATAAAATGAACTAGGATATGTGCGAATATTGAGCTGCACGTTAAGTAGATGAGACACAGCATTTAACGAGGTTCGGCTATGCCTACGTCCTCGGAGAGCAGCAGCAGTAACTTTTCACTATATGAAATAATATGGCTACAACTTTAGTGTTTACAATATGTATGGCTCACTCAATTTTCTCTCTTGGAGAATTTCTCTTTTGCTCTCTTTCCTCTCAACTCACTCATCCTCTTTCTTCCTTCTCTTCCTCTTCTCTAAGCACACACTTCTCTTGATGGAGGTATCTATTTATAGGCCTAGGACATTGGTGGTTCACCTCACAATATAATTGGTAGACAACATCATTAATATTCTTCAATCAATTGGGTAGTGGTTTGGTTTGGTGGGTGTGAGTTGGTTATGTGGGCTTCACCTATTCTTCTTTACTTATTCTTCTTTACAACATTAATAGGTTTTTTTCCATTTTAGGCATCACCTTTAGAATTTAAACAATATTAATGTTATTTATCTATATATATAAAGCAAAAGACAGAGAATGGGGAAACATTCAAAATGCCATAAAATGCCATTCGTTAATGCAAACATTAAGAATTGAAATTATTAATTAAATGAGGATAATATGGTAAATTTACACTTTTTCATATTTAAAAATATTAAACTTAAAAGAAAAATCATATAATGTATCTTATTTTTATGGAACACAACTACCTATTATCTTTTTTAATTCTAAAATAAATTTTAAATTTTAAATTTTGAAAAAAAAAAAAAAAAACCTCTCGCAGGCTCAAAAGCTCGTGCCCAGAGGCTAGTAATAAATTATAGGCACTTAAGGTTGGCAACAACTACCAATCATCAATGCTTATTGTTACTGCCACTTGGAGAGGAGTTGTGATGGCTATAAAATCTAGGATTAGGAAAATGGGAAATTTGAGGAATAAATTTAGGAAGAAGAGTACATCTAAGATGAGGAGTGAAAGGAATGGGAGCTTTAGGCATTCGAGGTTTAGGAATGTGAGCTAGGCGGATCCAGAATTTTTTACTTTCAAGGGTCAACACGTAAAGTATCACAAATTTTTTTTATAAACAAAACTGACCTGTAAAAGGACATATAAAATCAACACTAATTTACTATTTGCAATTAGTCCTATTAAGGACCTTAGCATATAAAAAATATGCTTTAAAATAGGCTCATAATCAATTTATGTTAGCAATTGTTTGTATTGCTAGTTAAGATTATTATGTCTTGCTATAATAACCTTTAAATACATCATAAAAGCCAGCAAAATTATTTGGCTGGGTAGGGTTTGCGTTGGAGAATTGAGTTGCTTTGAGGGAAATATGTTTGACTTTGGGGGGTTATTGGCCTCCTCTTTTGTTTTGTTTTTTTGTTTTTGTTTTTTTGTTTTTTTGTTTTTGTTTTTCTTGTTTTTCTTACGCTTGGGGAGAAAGGTTGATAACTTCAAAGAATAAATAAATAATAAAAGAAGAACAGACATGCACGCAAGCTGCCGCAAAGCCCTTATTTGGACCATTACATCGAACAGATGGTTGGCATGACTAGTCTAGCCATCCACCACATGCAGGGGGCCTCTCTAAGGAATTTTTCAGCGAGGGAATGTGCAGCAGCTGAACCTCCTTATGTCTTTATGGCTCCGACACTGTGTTATGCTTCTTTTTTCTTTTTCTTTTATCAAGGATACGTTATGCTTCTTAGAGCTCCAGGAAATGAGACTAATACACAGAAAGGTTACAAACCGAATCTTGTATCATTAGAGCACTTTCACCTTTATGGGCAAAGGCAAGGCAAGGGTAAGATAAGGGCTATCACTATTCATGTGAATAGTGGCAGTCCTTACAATTTTGTTTCCACCCCTATGGGCTAAGACAAGGGCAATTACTATTCACATAAGAGATGAGGAAATGAATTTGCATAGATTTTTTGGTGTGGAAAGTAAAGAATATAACTATATATTTTTTTTATTTTTTTTTAAATTCTGATTTTTATGTCATTATGATGTCAGCATTGTGATAGCAGCCATCGGGCAATAGCCCAGGGGATTCTTGCATGTTGGCTTGCCTAGGCTCGTGGGACCTACCCCTTACCTAGACTGGACTTGGCGTGCTGGAGCTGCAATATGGCCCTTAGGCCCCCTCCTGCCCGGGTATGCCCTGCGCGGTGGACTTGTCCTTAGAGTATGTCCACTCCAAAAGGCTAAGGCTAAGGTAAAGCAAGGCAAGGGCTGCTAATATTCACGTGAATAGTGGAAGCCTTGCCTTTTTTGGTTCCATCCCAAAAGGCTAAGGCAAGGGCAAGAAAAAAAAATTAATATGCAACAAAATATAAACTTGTTATGTATTTATAGGGAAAGTGAATAAAATTGTTATGTATTTATAGGGAAAACATCCATAATTTTTGGTATTTTTTTCAATTTTGTTGATTTTTTTTTTTTTCTCCTTGATTTCAGCGCCTTCGGGCTGAAGCCCAGGCAGGATCAGCCTTTGGGCTTGCCCCGGCTGGTGGGACCCAGGGCTTGCCCCGGCTACTTGGTGAGCCCTAGAGGTCTAAACCCCTAAAAAGGGGCCTCTTGCCCTGGCAAAAGGGCCGGTACTGGAGGTGCCCTTAGTGCATCTCCAAGGGAAGAAGCAAAAGAGTAGGCAAACCTCATTTGTGTTGTCACATCAACATTTTTATGCACTAAGAGAATAGGCAAATGGGTAGGCAAAATATACCTACTCTCCCCAACAAGGTAATATTGTCTACTTCAAAATGAATAGGTATATTGGGCCCCACTTGCTTTTTTTTAATTAAAATATTATCTACACTATTTCACATACTTTTTTATAAAATATAAAATATAAAAATAAATAATATAAAAATAGTTTGTAGACTTGCATTGCCTAATCCCTTGTAGTGACCAACTTTTTTCATGAGGCGTAGGCAACATGCCACCTAGGTTGTTATTGTACAAGTTTGCCTATTTCATTTGTCTCTTTCCTTGGAGATGCTCTTAGGATCACCCCTCAGTCAGCATCTATGTAAGCTTTTAACTCCAAATATCTAAGCCAAAAGGCCTCCAGATCTCTGTAAGCTATGAAGAATTTAATGTGAATGTAGACAGCGTGGGATTCAGAATTGAACTTTTATTGAGGAGTAATTACAATACAATAATTGATAAGAATTTTTTTCTTAATAACTGTTGAGTGTGAGTCTCCCAACATAATTTCACCACCACTACCTAAGCATTGGGATTTTATTTTCTTTTAAGTTGTTCGACCCATTCAAGATTAAAGAATCTCTTAATTACAATCTCTTTCTCACCTCACAGGGTCAAACCAACCTTTTTTACAAGTTTGAATGAAACAACTCTTGGAACAATAAATCTCTCCTATTTGAGAAGGATATACTATTGAAGCTCACATAATGATAACTCTCCTTTCTGAGTAGGTGATACATAAGTAATTTGGACACTAGAACTCTTGTATGAATTTGAACAGGATTGGCTCAAGAGAAAATGATATTTGGAGTATGATGAATGCTTGTAAGCTTGGATGAACATATTGAGTTGTCTTTTTTTTTTTTTTTACAAAAATCTGAAGACATATTTATAAGCATAGAAATATAGATGTTGGAAAAATAATGCCTTTGGAAAATAATAGTTGTTAGGAATATAGTTGTTGTCGTTTTACTTTCATTTATTTTTATATTATTCCATTTACTTAAGTTTACAATGTAAATAAGGAAGTACCCTCATTTGGATTCAAATAAAAATACTAGAAAATCAAATTCCCACCAATTCAAAATATGAAAAATCGGTTTTAGTTCAAAATACAATTTAGGCTAAAAATGATGGCTCATTAAGTCAATATATACTTCATTAAAAAAAATCCCATAAAATCAAGTTTTCTTACTTGAAAAGTCAGGAATAAAAGCCGTTAAAAATTATCTTGAGAAAATGATTAATACGAAAAACCATTTTTCATACTTAGCCAATATTTTTACATAAAACAATTGTTCATGTATGATACGAATGCATAAAAGGACCTAAGGCCAATCTATGTAAAAAGCCTTAATTGTTCAATCCACAAAGAGTTTTACAGGAATAACCTAACTCTTACGTATTGAAGAAATATTTGCTTGAATATCGGCTTCTTGCTTCAATGTTCCAAATGTCTTCCAGTGTGTACACTATTTTTGATCCATTTGGGAATATCTGTGTAACATCCCACATCGACCAACGGAGAAGGGAGTGATGTGCCTTATATGTACATGCTCGCCTCCATCTAGCACAAGGCCTTTTGAGAGCTCACTGGCTTCGGAGTCAGGGGAACTCCGAAGTTAAGCAAGTTGGGGCTAGACCAATCGCAGGATGGGTGACCCACTGGGAAGTTGCTCGTCAGCTTCTAGAAACAAAACCGTGAGGGCAGAGAAGGGGGCTCAAAGCGGACAATATCGTGCTACGGCAAAGCCGATCCCGGGATGTGACAATTTGGTATCAGAGCCACTCTACCATGTGTTGCGAGTGTGCCGACGAGGATGTCGGGCCCTTAAGGGAGTGGATTGTAACATCACACATTAACCAACGGAGAAATGGGTGATGTGCCTTATATGTACATGTTCGCCTCCATCTAGCACGAGGCCTTTTGGGAGCTCACTGGCTTCGGAGTCAGGACAACTCCAAAATTAAGTGAGTTGGGACAAGAGCAATCCCAGGATGGGTGACCCACTGGGAAGTTGCTCATGAGCTCCCAGAAACAAAACTGTAAAGGCAAAGAGGGGGCCCAAAGCAGACAATATTGTGCTATTGGCGGAGCCGATCCCAGGATGTGATAATCTACTCCTTACAACTTATCGCACTTGAAATAGATTAGATAAATAAGTAATAATTTGTTATTCTCAAAATATGCACAACAATATTAAAAACTATAAGCCTAACACAATAGAACCTAGTTGTATCTCAAAAAATATATATTAACTCAATCATTGATGGACCAGCCAATCACATGTTGCCATGTGTTCTAATTACACACTTCCATGTGCCGTTAGTATTTTTTGATTTTCTTATTTTCCAACTTCAAAAATTCACCAAAAATACTTCCAACTTCCAAAAAATACCACAAGCTTGTCGAAAATACCAAAATTCTAAACTCAAATTTGTCGAAAATAATTTATTCTCAAATGTAATAGTGGTATATAATTGTGAAAAAAAATTCCACTTACCTCAAATAGGACCGTGCAATTAATATAGTGGGCGTAACAATATTCTGGAATTTTCAGGGGCTTACAGCCACTACACCAGTTTGATGTAAAAATATATATATTTTCTTGCATGGAGAACTCACATAGGAGGTATACATGGACATTCCACCTGGATACACTACTTCTACTCAGACTAGTATGGTGTGCAAGTTAAGAAAGGTGTTGTACGAATTGACACAGTCGCCTCACGCATGGTTTGGATGGTTCACCATGGCAATGAAGAGCAATGGTTTCAAGCAAAGTAACTCATATCATACTTTGTTCTTAAGACACCAAAAGGGGAGGCTGAGAGCTGTAATTGTAACAACCCGATCCTAAATTAATATTTAATTATTAATTTATTCAAGTAAAAGATAATTTTACCACGGAATATTTTAATGTTTTAAAAGTTGGCTTTTTATTCGAGAAGGAATTTGAGAATTTCAGTTGTATGGTTGCGTAGAGCACATCGAGATGAGTCCATAGACATGTAATGGGCTCAAATATGAGTTGTATCGAGAGAGGTACGATCAAAATGCAAGTAGGGGCAAAATTGTAATTTTGCAAAACTGGTTTTTAAAACCAGAATTTCTCTCTCTCTCTCTCTCTCTCTCTCTCTCTCTCTGAGTCGTACACAGCCCCTCCCCCTTGCACAGCCGGTTGGCTGTTAGAGCCACAGCCACCGGCACACTCAACCACCGGCTATGGGACAAGTCATGTTAGAACCACTGTTACCTCGTCTTCCTTTTCCAACCATACCCAGCCGCAGCGGCCGCCGGAAAATGCAGAAAACAGTCTGGTTTTTGTTAGAAATTTCCAACGCTTGTTTGAGCGATTCCAACCACCATTTACTTCGATCCATGTACGCTTTTCTATCCTCTCGAAGTGTTCTAGCTGCTGGTTGTGTTGGTTAGGAGAAATTTCTGAGTTTTGGAATGATTTTAAGCGATTGAGGTTTGGCCGATTTTCGGCCTCCGATTCCAACCACTTCCATCGACTTTTCGCGGTAGGTCCAAGAACAAAAGTAGCTCTAATTGATGTCTTGAACATAGGGTAGGAAGCTTGGCTCTTAATTTTGAGAATTTTCTGGCGATCGTTATCGCTTTGGGCACTCGAGCTCTGCCGGCGCTTGTGGCCGCGGGTGGGCACTGTAGAAAAGGGGCATTGTGTCTCATTGCGATCCCTCAGTTGTCACGAGCTCATAGGTATGTTCTGATTCCAATTTGGATACTGTTTGATCTTCAAACGAATTTCGCCTATTCAGCGATTTCCGAGTTCGATAGGTTTAGACCGTTGGATAGAACTCAAATTCACATATGTTGTACCTTGTATTTCCAAGATCGTATAGGATTCGACGGATCGTGAATCGGAGCCTCAAATACCCCGAAATCGCGAACTCTAGGGTAGGATAAATCGTAGCCGTCCGATCATTCGATTTGGAGCAGACTTGCAGGGTAGGTTCAAAAGAGTGCGTTGAACCTATTGGGACTCCACAAATTGTGATCGGAGGTCGTGGCCCCGTAGGCCCCGTTAACTAAGTTTAGGTGGTTTGACCCCTCGGTTGACCATGAGTCTTCCAAGGCAGCAGTTATATCCTTTTAGAAGTATTTAAATGACCGTGTAAATGAGTCTTAATCAAGAATGAGTAATTTATCAGATTGTGGCATATACCTTTTAAGTATAGTTGAGAATCAAATTATCATAAAGTTGATATAAAGGTCGGCAAATGAATTGTGAAATAAAGGGAAAGTATTGATATATGTTTGGGATATGGTTTTTCAAACCCACCACGAGGGTACCCTCTACTTTCTTTGAAATAGTCTTATTTATAAATAATGCCCTACGTGTTTTGGGAACCCCTGAACCGTGGGGAGCGAGGATTGCGGCTCGGATAGAAATGGTATCTCCAAGGCCTGCGAGGATTGTGGCTCAGATAAAAGTGGTATCTCCGAGGCCTGCGAGGGTTGCGACTCGAGTAGACTTGGTGTCTTCGAGGCCTACGAGGATTGTGGCTCAGATAAAAGTGGTATCTCTGAGGCCTGCGAGGGTTGCGGCTCGAGTAGACTTGATGTCTCCGAGGCCTGCGAGGATGGAATTGACGGTATTAATAGGATTAACGGATCAAGAATGGGGGTACGCCTAGGTGGAGAGAATTTCAATTTTGAGATGTTCTTAAACAAAATAGAGGGAGTTCAGTGTATGGCTTATCTATAATCAGTATATGACTATTACAAGTATTGAGAAGTTGCAAAGTATTGTTTTAGAATTGTGAATATGATTGAGGATAACACACATATGAGAATTCAGTTTGATTTGCACAACACATGGCAATATGATGAATGAATAAGATATTCAATTACATTACTAAAGGGAAAGAACTGTGTGGCTTGATCCCTCAATAAGGGTACGTAGGCAGCCTAAGGTTACAAGGTGCAGCCACAAGTTGGAGTGTTTGAGATTGTTAATGTACTATTGTTGTTTTGAAAGTTGAGATGAATTTTTATTAGCAGGATAATTTATTTGATTTGTTGAGGCCCGAGACCAGAGTGATATGATGCTTGATTTTCTTGGATATAATTTAATGTATGCTGGCAGTTTGGTTATAAATAAACATATATGCTTGTTTTACAGGTAGAAATTTTTGGGAAATGTTCAATTTACAGGGGAAACTTTGCCGAATTTTCGGCAGGAGTCGCACTTAAATTTCATGGAATTTTGGTTAGAAGGGCAATTTGTTCAATTGTGTTCGGCAACCAACAGGTGTCAGAGTTCGACTCGAATTCCAAAGTGGAATTTAGGTCGGGTCCTGTCAACTTGGTATCAGAGATTATGTTAAATTCCTGTGGACTCGGCACCTTGTGTGCATCCTTGTTCTAGTGAACTATTGACATTTCTTAATATTTTGGTTTGTCGGCTTGGCTGAGTAAAAGGCATCAGTAAGTGTTTGAAAACAATTATCAGGCGAGTATTGGGGTGTCGCCATTTGATGCTCTGTACGGGAAACAGTGTAGAACACCCTTGTTTTGGGATGAAGTGGCCGAGCACAGGTCAGAGGTATCTGAGGACGTGGAAAGAACAAAGAAACAGGTTGAACTGAGTAGAGAACGACTCAAGGCAGCTCATAGCCGACAAAAGAGTTATGTCGATAACAGAAGAAAAGATCTACAGTTTGGGGTTGGTGACTTGGTATTCTTAAAATTATCACCTAGGAAAGGTATAGTGAGATTTGGGAAACGGGGAAAGCTAAGTCCCCGTTACATTGGACCATACGAGATTTTGGAGCGTGTGGGCCCAGTAGCCTATAGGCTTGCTTTACCCTTAGATCTTTCCCGTTTTCACGATGTAGTTCATGTCTCGGTGCTCCAGAAATATATCTCTGATCATTCCCATGTTTTGGAGGAACAACCAATAGAATTGAAGGATGACTTCACTTATATGGAGCAACCAGTTCAGATTTTGGATTTGAAGACACATGTACTGCGTTCTAGGGAGATCCCATTTGTAAAAGTCTTGTGGAGGAGTCATAATGTGGAAGAGGCCACTTGGGAACCCGAGGACCAAATGCGGGATCAATACCCTTTTCTCTTCGAGTGACAGGTACGTAAATTTCGAAGATGAAAATTTTTAAAGGGGGGTAGATTGTAACAACCAGATCCTAAATTAATATTTAATTATTAATTTATTCAAGTAAAAGACATTTTTTACCCCGAAAAATTTTAATGGTTTAAAAGTTGACTTTTTATTCTGGAAGGAATTTGGGGATTTTAGTTATACCGTTGCGTAGAGCACATCGATATGAGTTCGTAGACACGTAGTGGGCTCAAATCATAGTTGTAACGAGGGAGATACGATCAAAATTCAAGTATGGGCAAAATCGTAATTTTGCCAAATTGGTTTTTAAAACCAAAATTTCTCTCTCTCTCTCTCTCTCTCTCTCTCTCTCTCTCTCTCTCTCTCTCTCTCTCTCTCTCTTTGAGTCGCACGCAACCCCTCCCCCTTGCACAGCCGATTGGCGCTTGGAGCCACAGCCATCGACCACGGAATAGGTCATGTTGAACCATTATTACCTCATCTTCCATTTCCAACCATTCCCAACCGTAACAGCTGCCAAAAACACAGAAAATCGTCTAGTTTTTGTTAGAAAATTCCAACGCTAGTTAGAGCAATTCTGACCACCATTTGCTTCTATCCAGGTATGCTTTTCTATCCTGTCGAAGTGTTCTAGCTGCTAGTTGTGTTGGTTAGGAGAAATTTCTGAGTTTTGGAATGATTTTAAGCGATGGAGGTTTGGCAAGTTTTCGGCCTCCAATTCTGACCACTTTCGTCGACTTTTCATGGTAGGTCCGAGAACAAAAGTGGCTCCAATTGATGTCTTGAACCTAGGGTAGGAAGCTTGGCTCTTAATTTTGAGAATTTTTCGACGGTCGTTATCGCTTTGGGCACCCATGCTCTACCGGCGCTTGTGGCGGTGCGTGGGCACTATAGAAAGGGGCATTATGTCTCGATGCGATCCCCTAGTTGTCACGAGCACGTAGGTATGTTCTGATTCCAATTTGGATACCATTTGAGCTTCAAACGGATTTCGCCTATTGTGCGATTTCCGGGTTCGATAGGTTTGGACCATTGGATCGAAGTAGTGTCTCAGAGGCCTAAGAGGGTTGCGGCTTGAGTAGACTTGGTGTCTCCGAGGCCTGCGAGGATGGAATTGACGGTATTAATAGGATTGATGGATTAGGAATGGCGGTACGCTTAGGTGGAGAAAATTTCAGTTTTGAGATGTTCTTAAATTAAAATAGAGGGAGTTCAGTATATGGCTTATCTATATCCAGTATATGATTGTTACGAATATTGAGAAGTTGCAAAGTATTGTTTTAGAGTTGTGAATATGACTGAGGATAACACACACATGAGAATTCAGTTTGATTTGCACAACACATGGCAATATGATGAATGAATAAGATATTCAATTACATTACTAAAGGGAAAGAACTACGTGTGGCTTGATCCCTCAGAAAGGGTACGTAGTCAGTCTAAGGTTTCAAGGTGCAGCCACGAGTTGGAGTGTTTGAGATTGTTAATGTACTATTGTTGTTTTGAAAGTTGAGATGAATTTTTATTAGCAGGATAATTTATTTGATTTGTTGAGGTCCGAGGCCAGAGTGATATGATGCTTGATTTTCTTGGATATAATTTAATGCATGCTGGCAGTTGGGTTATATATAAACATATATGCTTGTTTTACAGGTAGAAATTTTTGGAAAATGTTCAATTTACAAGGGAGACTCTGCCGAATTTTCGACAGAACTCGCACTTAAATTTCATGAAATTTTGGTTAGAAGGGCAATTTGGTCAATTGTGTCCGGCAACCACCAGGTGTTGGACACGCACAAGATTCGGCTTGGATTCCAAAGTGGAATTTGGGTCGGGTCCTGTCAATAATAATCTATGTTGATGATATTGATTATTACGGGGAATGATGAACAAGAAATATTTCAATTGCAAGACTATTTGGCCACAGAATTTGAGATGAAGAACCTTGGTGGACTCAAGTATCTCTTGGGTATTGAGGTAGCTCGATCAATGCAAGGCATATTTCTCTCTCAAAGGAAATATGTCTCCTACACACCTCCAATCTAATAAGTATACTAGCAAAAAGGCCTTTTATGTGTGGAACTAATGTTTTTTGGGCTTTATTTTGAACTATTTTGGGTTTTTTTAATTTATTTTCATATAAATGGGACTTACTTATCATCTAGGTTTGAAACTTTTTTATTTTAATGTTTGTTCAAAATGAGGTAAGTATTAAACAAAAATGCCTCATTTTTCATTTTTGTCCAAAAAACTGGCTCTGACATAGGGGTTACATAAGGTTCACGTAAATGTGTTTATCAAGAGAGGTAATTATGTTCTTAGTGTACAAGAATTAATCAACTACGCTGATTAGGATATAAATCCCCTAATTAGCTCACACAACACTTGGTACAATAGAATGAGTGCGATAAACTGTGAGTTTGATCCTTAAACTAACCAATTATGTTATTATGATAACACATGTCGTATTATTATGATGACACATGTCAATCAATACCTCCCAATACCGCACGTGAATCATGATTTCATGATTACGCGTAAACCACTAGTTAAGGACTAGGGCCGCGTACGAAGTCTTCCACTGTCTCTTTTGCATCCTCAAATCAGTCCACTAAGCATGTGATCCTTTAAATGTGGATACAAACCTATACAAACTATGCTCAATCGATAAGCGAATAATGCTTCTCTTCTTGCGCATATGGAGAAACTTCTCTTTCTCTACTGATGTGGCTCAATTATAATTGATATATGTCTCTCTTGTTAAGAATGATTAATGTGAAAAACAAATGCACCTTTGAGAATTTTTTTTTAAAAAAAAACAAGACAAATGTTAGTTTGTAGTTGAGCCACATTCATAGGTAAGGAGAAGTTCCTCCTTATGGGCAAGAAGGTAAGCATTATCCTAATTACACATGACTTGCCTCCTTCTCCAGTCGAATGAGACGCTTTCATGCTATTCACAATTATGCAAAAAGATTTCCATTAAAAATAATTAAAAATAATTTATTTATCATATCAAATTAATTATGATTAATAGAAAAATAGGAGTTCCGACTTATAGAAGAAAGAGAGTGAGTATTTTCTTAAGAATATACTTAGAGCCCATGCTGTTTTGGTAAGATATGATGGGTACACTGTACACATACATTGCTATGATTAGGGGTGAAGTGCATGCAAGCTAGCCCTAAATGGTCACTCACGCAAAGTAAGATAGGGAAGAACATATATAGGTCCATTTGTCATTCAAAGCGTACTTTTCAAGAAAGACCCACTAACACATGCGATATCGATTAAGGAAAGAATTTGGGTTGGTGAGGAGAGAGAGAGTAGTGGGTTTTTGTGGCCTGAGATTTTCAGGACCTTCCAAAAGCATAATTGTTGTTGAAATGGCTAACCATAGCAAAGCGCAATTCAATTGTCAAAGTTTGAGATAACCTTTCATACGCGTAGGCCTATCGGTTCTTCTTCTTTTTATTTTGTTGGTTATTAAAAATTTGCCAAGGGAACATGATGTGAAAATGATGTTCATGATCACAAAGGAGAGTCAGCAAAATTTACAGCTGTTATTTGAGATTATTTGATGGCAAGCCATGACTTGCGAATGCCAAGTGCTTGTCAAGTTGTCATATAGGATTGAGTTTTAGTTTTTTAGAGATAAATTCCAGTAAGTTTAGAGTTTGGATATTAGAGTTTAGGGTTTAGAGCTAGCTTTGTGTATATGGTGATCAATGCCCGAGTTAATCACGGTATATTAGTATGATCTAATATGCCATCACGACAATGATTACTATAAAATCTTGCAATTAGAGTTGATAACTTTTTTAATCAAAAAAAAATTACAAGGAGGATCCTCTACGAATTCCAAATCATACATAAACTTCAAAGACAAAGGCAAAGGAAAGTGTGTAAACCAAATACAAGTAGATCATCAGTTACCATGTTGGCGTTTTGCATTAGTGACAAGAGATGCCAAGGAGGAGGTAATTGGGAACCTTGTAACAACCTGATTAAAATCTTCGAATCATCTTCAATTTGTAACACTTGAATTCCCATTCGTTATGCCCACAATAACCCGTATTTCAAACCATTTTCACAAGGATGGCGAAGAATTCCAACTAGCTAGGTGTCATTTTGGCCACAATTGTGATATGTGACTAATATACTAATGAGAACCCACGATCTGAAACACACATGTAACACACATAACCAAAAAATAATTAATAACACCACTACCAGTAGCTAATTCGTTGAATCATTAATGGGAAAACTCATGCACTAAGTATGTCCTTCATATATGCAACACAGATTATTGAAGTGTGAATGCATCTTATTGGCATGGCATTGGCATGTGGGCCCACGTCCTAAGTAGATCCCTATATAGGACCATTTGGAGTCAAAAGTGGAGCTAAGACTTTCATTGAACAGCAAGGAATTGCATGAAGACAAGAACACGGGATCACCCACAAAAGCACCACCGCCACACCCACCACCACCACCAATGCCACTAACAATCAAGAAAAACAGAGACACGTCCCCATTGATGATAATTTAGTAAGTGCAAAAGAAGCTACTAGAATATCATGTTGTCATCAAAGTTTGAAAAAGTACCTTGGCTTTGCTTTCGGATGCCTATATATAGAGACCTTATTGCCTTGTGCACTCACAGCTAGCATTGGTTTTTGAGGAAACTTATTCACTCACAAACATCAACCAGTACGCTTAAATATATTCACATTCTCAAGAATCTTGACCAACCTACACAACCCACATTGAGTTTTTGAAGTTTGAATATGGCCAGCACTAAGGTGATTGGTGCTGCATTCTTGGTTTTGCTCCTCGTGGAGCTCTCCTTTGCTGCTAGGTCATCAAAGGCTATCAACGGAGGTAGGGGTAGTGGTGGTGGAGGTGGAGGAGGAGGAGGAGAGGGAGGAGGTGGTGGTTCAGCTGCCGGGTCCGGGTCCGGGTATGGTTCGGGGCATGGCTATGGGAGTGGCTCAGGGTATGGTAGTGAAGGAGGAGGCGGTGGAGGTGAAGGTGGAGGCGGTGGCGGTGGTGGTGGATATGGTGCAAATGGTGGTTCTGGGTCTGGATATGGGTCCGGCAGTGGCTCGGGATATGGGTCTGGTGGTGGGAAAGGAGGTGGTGGAGGCGGCGGAGGAGGTAAAGGTGGTGGTGGAGGCGGAGGTGGAGGCTCGGGTTCAGGAAGTGGGTCAGGTTATGGCTCCGGATATGGAAGTGGAAGTGGATATGGAAGCGGAGGCGGCAAGGGAGGTGGCGGTGGCGGTGGTGGTGGAGGAGGTGGCGGTGGTGGCGGTGGTGGAAGTGACCACGGCGGTGGTAGGGGCTCTGGCTACGGATCAGGTTATGGGTCAGGATACGGTGGTGGAGGCGGGGAAGATGATTCACCATGAATATAATATTACATGAACTTATTTGACTGTTAGATAAATTTTCATGTTGCCCATTTGTAACTCTGAAATAAGTGCTTAGATTTCACCATCACTTTATGCATGCATCCATATATCGGTATAAATGTGGTGGCGGACGTAGCATATGTGCATGCCACCTTTCCCTGTTGAACATTTAAAATTATCACATTGTTAGTCCGATTATACTATTAATAAAGAAAGTTTTTTTTTTGTTTGTGTCAAATAATAAAGAAAGTTTATGTTCTACTCTACAAGCCATCAATCTTTTCTTTTGGGAAGAACTTGCATGTCATGAGTCACGAGAATAGCATTGTTTTAATATTTTTAATTATCGTCGTCATGTGAATTGATTATCACTTATAACGATATATGATTAATTAAGAATGATAGAACAGTGTTACGTAATGTACCAAGTTTTTCTCCATTTTAAGAGACATGGTTTGATGTGTAAGTAAATGTGTTGCAAATGGTTTTATTGAGAAACTTAATTTTACATTGCATAATGGTAATATGTAGACAAGCTGTATATCAGTGACTCGAAACAGAGATGCCAAAAATGCAAGACACCCTTAAAACCCTTTTCTTGTTTTGAGAAAGTAAACACATTCATGTGAGAATCAGCCAAGAAGTAGTATAATCTTCTCTTGCCAAACTGATATTTATGTTGCCAGGCTCCTTATCCGAACCGCATAATGAATGAATCATCTTATGTTACTACGAAATCTAACAAGAGAAACAAATGGCATAAATTGATAGTCTGACAATATGAGTATTTTAAGTTGCTAGATAGTCTAGCAAGATATAATTTCTCAAATTTAATATTTTCTTAAAAATTTTGGCCATGTGGAATAGTAATCATTTTTTACCATGCACAAATCAACTCATTAACCAAATGGTGATCAACAAATGTAATTTAGGATTCAAAAGGATTGTTCTAAAGTAATTTAGGATTCAAAAAGGTTGGGAACTGACGCACAACGCATTGACCTTGTCTCAATTCCTACTCCTTGATTAGGGTTTAGCAACAAAATGCAACCATCAATTCGGTTCACCTGAATGGTCGAGTGTTTTCAACATGTGTTTCGAGAGGTGAATTCTGTGGTTGATGCTTTAGCTAGTTTAGGGCATTCGCTTTCTCCTTCTAAAGTGTGGGACTCTTGCCTCCCCCTTTCTATTCTCAATAGCTTATATTTCGACCTCTTTGGGTATGGTGCCCTGGAGGTTTTCTGTTGTAACCTTCTCTTTTCCTAGTAAAAAAAAGTAACAGAATGGTCGAACCCAACATGAAAATCCCATGTGCTCACTAATGCATGTATGAGCGTGTATTTATGTATAAAAATGCGTAAATGCAACTAATACATCTACTTTATGCATAAAAACTCAGCTTATTAACTTGTATAAGTTAGAATACTTAAATATAACGGATGTCTCTTTTTCTTAAAGAACGGAATAAAGGAATTTTTTTTGTTGCAACATGATAACTATTTCATTCCGAATTAAGACAACAATCTTCACAATTATGGAATGAATTGAGTATCTCACATTAAATATACATAAATCCGGGTTGTTCAATATCCAACAGGGAAAAAATGTTTCATTATAAGAACTTGATGATTTGATCGACAATATCTAACAAAGTATTCAGACAACACCTACAAATTCAGAAGTTACAATTGTATAAAATTAAGAAATAATTGCTAATCCTTCTATTTGGTCAATAAATAATGACTTTCTCCAACATTTTCCTTCCTGAAATATTATAGGTCGTCTCAGATAGCCCCTGTAAGTTGCTCTTCTGCCAAAAAGAAATTTGTTTCCCGTTCTTGCTTCCTACTACACCATTCAGATTTTTCTCAACCAAATTATCATCCCGTGAGAACGTAAGTGGACACACTTAAATATCAGAAAATGTTTAAGAAAAATTCAGACAGGTCCACCAAGAGATTCTCGAAGAGAATGAGTTGAGATAGTCGGAAAAGCTATTCCATCGCCCTTTCGGAAGCATAGGCCACCTTCTGCAGTATCATAGACTCGGCAGCACGGATCGCCCTCTGTGACCCTGTTATTGTCACCTTCCTGCAGAATTTGAGAGATGGAGGAAAGTTAAAATATTGGAGATCATAGCGTGAGCAGCAAACAAATGATCTCAACATTTCCTTATACCTATCAGTAGTTCCAGACATGAAGTCGCCCCTATCAGATATCTTTATCCTGGCCCCACTAGCCTGCAAAAACAAATTCACTGGTTAGAGCTTCTGCAGATGTTATGAAGGTAAAAGACATAAGTTGCTAATTATAAACCTGACTGATCTCCATTATGGTCCTTCCACCACGGCCAACAACCAACCCGATATGACTATCTGCAACGCCAATAGTGACCGAGTTACTTCGATCCTCCTAGAAAACAAAAGAATGTCTTTAGTCACTTGAAAATCAACAGCTCAAAGGATGAAGGTAGCTTGTTTTGACTCAGACATGCCCAAAAGAAAAAGAAAAAAAACAGTGCTGATGATTTAGAAAACAGGGATGGAGCATCAGAAAAAGGATGGATTACAAAAAGTATTAGTTCACAGCAGCAAACCCTATGCAATGGTAAAATGTTGGGGTGTCGAGCAGCCATTTTGCACAACATACAAACAATTAAAACCATACCCAGTATCCTCTTTCTAGAAGGCTAGAACCACTCATAATGGATCAAGAAAGGAAAATGGCATTTTTTAATTAATGAAGATCGGACAGAGAGATAGACAAAATGAAACAATTATGCTCTTAAAATCGAGATCAATTACATTTTTTAATGACAAAATTATGCAGGACACATTGTCACTCCGTGGCACTTTTTAACCTCCATGGCAATGAGGCTAATGCAATAATTTCTACTTCCAAACGGACTAACAGATCAAATCAATGACACATTTTGATGCACCTACCAACAGAACTTCCAATTTTACTTTATCTATTCTGAGCATAGTATAAATCAGTTCCAGAAGAACCACTTGACAAGTCATGTTTTCAAGCACGTCCACTGTCTCATTTTAACTTTTGTAATATTTTAATGTGAATTCACAACTATTATCCCTCCTCAACACTAACAAGTCAAGAAAATGGCAGCCTAATAAGCATATCTGTTCTTGAAAAATTATATCACAAGTCCCTGCATGTCTGTTAATTTAAATAAGATTATATCTTAGTGGAAAAAGGATGAACCTTGTTATTCTGAAACTTTCCTCCAGTCCCATTTGGTGGTCCATAGCTCATTGCATTGTACGCTGCTGTGGCAACAGAAGGAAGCACATATGTATATGGAATACCATGAAAACCGGAGAAGAAAACACCTATAAGTTCAGTTGGAGAGAACTTACTAGGCATCAAATCTCACCATAACAGTTTTGTACAATCCAATTTAGGCAATTATATGAAATCATGCAGGGAAACAAATGGCCATCAAGAATCACTATTTACAAAAACAGTAAAAAAATATTATGATCTTCAAATATTGTCATAAAATGTTAACACACACAGAACGTCCACTACAAGGCCCTACTCGGATAGGTCACTCATAAATCCACCGACTTTCTAAAGGGCTTGTCCTAAGTGCAAGGCCAAGCCATGCCCCTCAATTGCGCAGAAAACTTAAAACGAAAATTTGGATCCCGGTCACAGGGTTACAAATTTATTAGCTCCTGTCAAATGACTTTCAGACCTTTCAAGTGTTGCCCAAGTAGAAGAGTCAAATGGATGCACACATACAAGGAAAAGAACAGAAACTACGAACGTGCCATTCTTTTTACACACACAGGAAACCAACTTAAGTGATGTTAGAATTTTTCTCAAAAAGTAAAATCACTCATCTTTCATTATACGTGTCTATCATAAAATTCGTACTTCTGACTAGTACTCCTCAAACTCTATCAAACAAGACAAAGAGCCAATATAAACTCATACAAAAAATTTATAGTATTTGTTTCGGAGATGCATAGGGAACATTACATATGTAATTTGTTCCATAGGTACACCACTTAAACCTACTTATTTTGGTGTGATGCACCAATGATAAAATTGCACGATTCTTGTAACCAAGTTGTGTGCCATCTAATGTTTCTCAAGTGATGAAATTAAATACATAATATATTCATTGTCATAGAGGCTTTGGGAGTCATGGGAAAAGCTATGAGAGCATCTTGGACTCTTGTACAAATGAGACCATAGATAGAGAAGATTTTTGGTGTGCGCTATGATTGAATTATAGAAGGATCACGACTGGATCTCTTGATCAATGCATATATATCAAAGTTACTTCAATTGGTTTTACATAATTTCATTTTCATTGTGTATCTTGTTTGAGAGATCTCAACGAATGATTTAAAATACAAAATTCATAAAGAGAAGGAACATTTTCAATGCAAGCTATAATATTTTGAAGTTGACAACTTTAACAATTATAAATAAGTTACCTTGGCCTTTTTTCAAATAAAAACACATGTATCCCCTAAATAAGGAAAAAAAATGGACACCACAACATATTTTGAGGGATTTAATTTAACAAAATCAATAACCAAGGACGCCTAATCCAGAAAAAAAATATGGTGTACTCGAGTGAAAAACAAATGTGATCAGAGACCCCAGGCTAACTACAATGAAACATGTAAGTATCAGATTTCTATGAACCTTTTGATAGTTATAACATTCTTTTTTCTTTTGTGGGGGAGAGGAGTTCCAAACTGGGAACCTCTTTCCTCTCGAGCAGAAGTGTGCTCGCCAATTCGGATACTGATCTAGCATAGTCCAATATGTTATGCATTTTTACATGACAGCAAATGGAATGTAAAATAATTAAAAATAATTTGTTTTGAAAAACAAATCTTTATTTACTTGAAACAATCTAAAGAATCATATTTCAAGATGAAACAAAAAACAAATAAACGTTTAATAGTAAAAACCAATACACCATCAATAAATCATGTTCCTTAATTCATTTCAAAAGTGGGTGCCCACAATCACACCAAGTTGCACTATTAGCATGCAAAAACCCCAAGCAGCTCCATAAATGAAGATTTTTTTTTTAACAGCAATAAATTAAGAATATGATCATAAGCGGGCACACCTGGATAAGAAAATGGGGCATTCATAGACTGAGTGTAATGGGGGTCTTCAGATAGCTTAGAAACAATTAAATCAACCGCCCGCATCTGTTCATCCAGATTTCCTGTTACTGTCACCAGCCGGTCATTCAACCCAAAATAATTATTGTCTTGAGGGGATATTTTAATTCCAGCTTGTGACCCTTCAATAAATGACCTGGTCAAAGGAAAATGTCAGCAACTTTTAGGGGAGATGGGGGTGAGGAGGGGTCTGACACATACAAATGAGGACACTGAAGTATAAAATTAAAGTAGTAAAATTTTCATCAAACATAGGTGGAAAATATCAGTTTACAAATTTTTACCACCAAAAAAAAAAAATTAAACAAAATAAAATGTCCTCTATACAGGTGCCGATAATGCCTTCAAAAATCATAAAGATACTAATTAGTAAATCTTCTGCCTTAGCATCTAAGCACCAAAAAGCTGCTAATCATTTTTTATCTTACTAAGCCTTTTTTATCTTACAAAGCAACATGGAATAAGCATGGCTTCCCTTGGTATGAGTTGTTTTATTGAAAGTCCTTTAATTTAACAAATCATGCAAAAATATAAGCCAAGGCCCAGCAATTTTAAAATACAAACAAATGACAAAATTTTAAGAAAGGGGAAGTTGAGTGCCAAAATGTCCACTTAATATAATTGCTGATGCGGACTCCTTGTCCAACCGTATGGATTGTATCTTTTCATTATAGAAAAGTCTCTTTCAAATAAGAACTACTCCACACGCACGAATGTGCCACCAACCCCGCAATATGAACTACTCTATATGCACCAATGTGCCACCCGACAAACACCCCCACTCCAAAAAAATATTAAATAGGTCATCTCTGCCACCTGTCTTAAAAGTTCACTAAATCTCTCTGATGTGTGCTGTCCAACCCCAACCCCCCCTTTTTCCTCCTTTTTTTCCCCCCAAAAAAGAATTAATAGGGCATCTCCGTCAACTGTATACTGAAAACTCTCTTCATAAGTCATGATCTCCTTCAAAATTGAGTAGCTGAACAAGATAAGCAAGTGAATCGGCAACACAAATGGACAGGTGATAGGCGTCTAACTATAGTCCATATGAACCAGGCTCAGGCACAACAATTCCATGTAAGCTACAACTTTTGTTTGATATTAACAGCCAACCTAGCATCATGCGCCATTCAGAGCCCTATCACAATCCAAAACAGCCCTTCATTTTGCAAGGCCTAGATAATTTAACAGAGTCCAGTTCACTCAATGAGTTATGTTATTGAGCAGGAGCCCAACAATATGGAGCTGACTAACCACTCTTCAATAATTATAGCATGTAAATCCACTAGTTTAGCAAAAACACTGATGATTCTCTCATGATTACTAACAGCAGAAACTCTATCCAAAACCTCATCTAGACATTTTACAAGCATCTTTGTGCAACTTCATTCCAATTTCGTCAAGAACAATATCTCCAATTTCATATCTTCAGTTTTCTCCTTACTTAGATACATGTTTGAATCACCATAACACATTTATATTAGTAGAACTAAGACTATGCATTAATGATGGGTTTCCTAACCATGGAAGTAAAGATGCAAATATACTTTGAATCACATTTCAAGTATCTGTACCTTTTATAAAAGTGTCATAGCTATGTCACTGGTGACGTAAAGATGCAATATAAGCATTTTATACATGAACTCAACGCTTGAGAGAAGTACAAACACAGGGAGTGTCACTTTATTTTGTCACTTCTATTTAAGGAAACAACAGGAAAAGCGTTGCTCTCACCAGTGTTTCTGATATATCTAAACCTTACATGACAGCCATCAATAAATCCCACTATCATCTAATCAACAGAGAATTTTCAAACTATATACCAAAAACATTTAATGTGGATAGAAATGAAACTCTAATATCCGAAATTCTATAAGACAGAACAAATTAAACAAGTTTTTCAAACACAGTAATTCAGAATCTTATCCTTAAGAGAAAAAGTATTATTTCATCAGTAAGCATGGCAACAATATGTTATGCTATTATGAAATAGTTCTTACTTTATAGTAGACCCTCCCTTCCCAATTATGCCACCACAAGAACTATTTGGAACAACTAATCTCAGCTTTGTTCTTGGTTCAACATCATCAGTTTCTTCAGAATAAAGCTACCGACATAGAGAAAGCACAGTTAACACCAGAAATATATAGTTTACTACTGTTGAAGAAACATATAATGTGAAACCATATCATAACAAGTACCTCACTCAGTAACTTAGCAAGAACAAGGTCCACAGCCTTCAGTATTTCATTAATTGATCCAGAAACCATAATAATCCTATCGGTTGTTCCAGGGAAAAATTCATGATTGCGTGACAACTGAATTCGTGCTCCAGATTGCGATTGAAAATCAGTGATTGTTGCGCCACCCTTTCCAATTACAGAACCAGCTGCAGCATTTGATACCAGAAACCTAACGTATGTGGGCTTCTCCATAGTATCTGGAAGAAGCAAAACAGAAGAAAACTAGTGCATAAGAATAACAAGGCTGGTTTATTACATTTCAGAAGCTACATGTATGAGTTAACTTGTGTCTAGGAAATAATTGGTCGAAACTAACTTGGAAAGAATATTACATACAACTGTAAAAGTAATACTACATATTGCAAGTGCACAAACGCCTTGAAAAGGTTAAATATCAAGAGTTCACACAGAAACAAATGAAGGAAAAGTAAAACAAAAACAACATCTGTGAAGGGTTTGCCACTCACTAAGCTCTCTTCACATTTGCTTTAATTCCTTCCATTATATCTAGTGAGTAAACGTATAAAATTAAGTTTCCCTGTCTATTATCCACAAAGGATCCATTACCTGTTAATATTCCTGAAAAACAGAATATAAAAAAGGCATTTGATCAATCAACCAAAAAAGTTGACATTCAGAACTTATTGGATTTTTCTAGAAATAACATATAAGCATGTGAAATGCTAACCAAGCAAACCAAAAATTATTAAGAAGCTATCAAATCCATTTATTTGTGATCCCCAACTGTGCATCAAACAATCCAGGAAAAGATCCTATCTGTTCATGCTAGACTAATAAATGCATAACATGTCTCCCTTTTCCAGTTGGCCTACAAAAGTTTAATTAAGGTGTTACAGATTTTTAAAACATGCCAGGGAAAGAACAGTGTCTTATGCATACTCCTTTCTTTCCTTTCCTGTTCTATACTTTAATTTTTCTGTTTCTTTTCCTCCATCCTTGCCAATGATAAGACAAGGCCTAAAACCAAAAGAAAGAGCAAGGCCAAGAAGAAAAATCCCTCATAAATTTCACATGCCCACTTTGCACGCCGAACTGGATCCGCACGTAGCAATTTGAATCATGAGTCCAGGTGTTTCCTACCATACCACAATTCAACATACAAGCTTACCAAGTATGACCCACGGTAACTCCGAGAAAATCTGATAATTTCTAAGACACCATTTGGTTTGAGTAGGAGGGGGAAATAAAAACCTAAGGCAATTAAGATTAAAGGAAATCAGATCCTATTCGAGGTTTCACTCTTAAGACACTCGCAATAGAACTCATTATGCTATATTATGACCATCGCACCAATCACAAGAAATCGTCATGGCCATCACACCAGTTTAGAGCACAAAACTATACAACAATAGACTTGCTCGGCCAAATCTGATATACTGAAACGTAATTTAGAACAGTATCTTCTTTCAATTCGAATCTCCTCCAATTTTCTCAGCAAAGAAACAGAATGTTGTTGGTAAGGATTAGGGTTAGGGTTTCAGTACACAGAGAGCAAACATGACTTCAACGAAGCTGGCATTGCCATGATTGTACCATTAAACCGAACAATTAAACTACAGAAACAACAGCAATCGCCAATAATCACAGAAAAACACACACATGGAAAGACAGCAGAGAGAGAAAGCGGATCAGATCAGAGAGAGAGAGAGAGAGAGAGAGAGAGTGTGTGTGTGTGTGTGTGTGTGTGTCTGAGAGAACGACCTGAAGCTGGTGATTTGGGCTGCGGGGATGAGCGCCTCCGTGGGGCCTCCGGTGACGACACGTAGGAGGACTCAGTGGACTCCATTGTCTTCCTTGGCTTCTTCTTTCAGAGACTGAACGTGAGAGAGAGACTCTAGAGCATTCGCAGAATTGGAATGGCGTTTGAACTCTGAAGGCAAGGTGTTCGATGAAATTATTGAGATAGAGCAAAATGTGCTTTTGAGGGTTTGGTTTTCGCTGTGAGCGAGTGCTTAGCTGTGAGCTGAGGAAAAACTCTTCTAGTCTCTGCCTGCTACCCACCTACCTATCCATCTCTCTCTCTCTCTCTCCTCTTTCTCTCTCTTTGTTTTGTTTTGGCCGTCAGAACCGCCTCCAAGTCCTAGTATTGTAATTCCCAACTATTTTGCATTTTCAGAACGGGTAGATCTCGACCGTTGATGTCGTAGACTTTAGGAAGAGGTCCTACGCAATGAATCTCTACCGTGGATGTTGTGGCCATGAGGCCCCACGTTCCGTATGCATCTGATTATGATATGATAGGATAGCTTTTGATGCGCAACCGCCTCCCCCACACGTTTTCATTGATGGGCCCACCATACGATCGCTTGTCCTACACCTACAATTCACGATGTAGAGAGCATTTTTACCAAAGACCAAGTAAAACTAAAATTATTTATTTACTATGTGATAATAATGTGACCTAAAAACTTGATAAATAACATTTTGCAATTTTGTTTTTATGCTCATAATTTGAAGGGGAAAATTATTGCATTTGGAAAGCAAACTCTAAACAACCAAAAAAAAATTTGTGGGCTTTTAGTTTTAACAATATTAGGTTTAGATTAATTATAAGAGTAAATTTCAAATCATTGGGGGCTTGTAGCTCCAATTTTCATAATTAAATAGTTTGTAATGTTACATCATGGTGTCACAATTTTTTTTTTGTTAAAAATTTATCTTGTGGTCAACTTTATGTACTTATTTTTACAATTATAACGTGCAAAAACACTTTAATGTTACTGCACAACAAAAATTACTAAATGTAGAAGCACGTTATTGTTAGTGCACAATGAAGACTACCAAGTGCAAAAGCACTTCGTTGTTAGTGCACAACAAAGAGTACTAAATGCGTAAACACTTCGTTGTAACAATAACTCAAAAAAGGCTTACTTTAGAAGGTAATTTTAGTTGCTATGAAATTTTTATAAATTAGGTTTAACGAAAATCATGTAGTAAAATATTGACGACTTAACTCTAACGGTATTATAGATTGTTAAATATCATTTGCAAGTACCAAATAAAGTTCATCAAGGTTCTAATGTCCAAATAAAATACAATCAGCTACAGTCATTTATATTTACTTTCTTATGATCAATGAGTGAAATTAAGAAAGGAAAAAATCTGATTAATCTATCGTATCATCTCCCATGATTTATCTAATACTTTTTAAAAAGATACCCTTTACACATTAAATAATAATTAGCTCCTTAGCACATGCTACTAACGTGGCAACTTGATTTTTTAATTTATATATTTTAAGTTAATTAAGTGCAATTTATGAAATTTTAAATGTTTTACCAGGCTAGTGATATTTTTTTTCACTTGGCTACTTGGGTTTGACCCATTAATTGTTTTACTTTTTAGGTCACAAACAATTTACATTATGTCACAATGTATAAGATTTACCTTTTTGCCCACGCAATTTTTAAAAAAAAAAAATTTGAATTTTTAACTAGTATTAAACTCAAATAAATAAATAAAGTTGTCATACTTAAAACGAAAATTGGGTTATTTAATCTCAAATTTATATTTTTTTTCCTTTGAGAAATACATATTTGAATAAAGTTTTCAGATAATGGAAAGAAATCCAATCGTTATGGAAAGAAATCCAACAATTGGCTCCATAAAAGGTTTTAAATTACTAGCGATATATATCAGGAAAGAGAATTTGAACATTTGGACACAAGACTCCAAAAACCAAAATAAAAATATTTATAAAAAAAAATCTCCCGCCCCAATATCTTTCTCCTAAAGCAATTAGGAAAAGAATACATCTCTAGGGATTCATGAATCCTAGGTTGATTGGGAAACCAAGCGCATCCTATATAAACCCTCTCCATCTCCACACACAGTTGCCTTATTCAACCCATTCTCCATTTTCTCGTATCAATTTCTTGCACTCGAGATACAATATAACTTCCATGGCCAGTGAGAGTTTGAAAGTGGTGGGCGAGACATATTGCAAGGCATGGCTGCAACAAGCTTTCGAACCCGAAAACGAGTCGTTGCCGTGCACCAAGTTCTCGGTGGATGTCAAGGCCACGGTTCGGCGGTGCCTGCTGCAGCAGCCCATTGATTTCAATGAAGATATGTCGTTGTTTTTGGAAGACGATAATTGGAGCGTGGATGAGAATGAAGACACAGTCGAACCCCTAGCGAACAACCCATTTGACTTGGCCAACGCCATATCCCAAACCCTTTCTCGGCTTCAAGTCCCGTCCCACGCTCACCAAGACATGATTGACACGATCATATTGCCCGAAGCTTTTAAGGCCGCAAGGGAGCATTGTGGGGGGCCCAAGGTTCTGCGTATCGCGGTGCGCGTCGATGTTTATGTTGCTGAGAAGAATTACATGGAGGAGGAGTTTGGGGGGACGGATGTTTTGGAGGTTGAGGATGACGGTAGTGATCAGCCTGCATTTGTGCCTGCGAGTAGGGCGTTCATTGAGAAGTTGGAGAGGGCTAGAGTCGAACTCTCGACAATGTGTTCGATTTGCATGGAGGATATTGTAGTTGGTTCCGAGGCGAATCGAATGCCGTGTTCACATTTTTACCATGAGGGTTGCATTGTGGAGTGGCTGCAGAAAAGTAGGTTTTGCCCATTGTGCCGGTATTCCCTGCCTGCTGATCATGATTGATGTGTAATCTCATTCTTTTTTATAGTAAATGAATCCAATTTCATGTATCAATTGTTCAATTTGTTATCTATAGAGTAATTTGCTGATTCATCCACTTTTAACTATATTTTTGTACCAAAAAGTTATATTATTGGTAATTTTTAGTATTTGTTTATTCGGTATTATTTTAGGATATATTTATCTTGTTGTGTCACTTCTGAAATAAAGAGAAGATATGAACCTGTGATATGTAAGTTTTTCTTCCGCGACATACCATAATTTCGTTCATGACACACATATTTATTTCAGTTTACCTTTTAGTGCACTTTTTTTGGCTAGTCTCAACCTCCATTTGATCCCCAAACTAATTAGATTAGACAAAGAATTACATTACTACAAACATTCCTAAAAAAATTGTGAGATAGAAATGACACATAACCCATAATATATTTAAGAAAAACCAGTGAAGAAATGAAGAAAAACAGCATATGTAAAATGAGTATAAAAAAAAAATTAAAGAAAATAATGGTGAACATGAGCGCAAATGTGAAGTTAAACAATATGAGAAGCCTTTGAACCAAAAAGAAAAAAAACCAATATGAGAAGAAAAGAAAACAGAGAAAAAAGACAATCAGTAAAAACAATATGTAAGTTTCGGTTTCGATTCCAATTTGAGGGATAAATTGGACCTAATCCAACCGTGCCCACCTCATATGCTTAGAGCTAGATAATGGTATTTTTGATAAATTCTTTCGAGTGCCCATTTTTATAGCGTGGACCTGTTTGTGCAGTTTAATATGTGTTCTCTCAAAAACACAAAAAACAAAAACAAAAGAAGAGTGTGTCACCTGAAACGGCACCGTGTAAATAAAAAGAGTCTCATTAAAAATTAGGGCAGAGGACGACCTTCTGCTTAACGAATACCTGAGCTGCTCAAGAACTTCTGATTGTCTCTCTCCTTCTGTTCACCATTACTCTCGTCGTCGCCTCCCGAACTCCTTTTCTTTTTCTTCAATTATCCGTGAATTTGTTACAATATTATCCCTTGAACTCCGTTTGGCTGCTGAGGAACTGCTGGAGAGAAGAATTTGAAGAGTTTTTCCAAGTCAAATTAACCTCAAATCGAAACCTTCACCTCGTCTCTCACTTTCCGTTGTTTCTCCGTATTGAAATGGTAATTCAAGTGCTTGTTTTTTTTTTTTTTTCCTTCTTCTGATTTTTTTTAATATTAAGTTCTGATATTGTTCTTTTGCTACCCTAATTTTTCATTTTCATCTTAATTTTTGTTCGTAGAAACGGCGAATTGAGTGCCTAGCAGCAATGCTCTAGCAAATGTAAATCGGTTTTCGTTTTGGCAATGGACGTCAAGGCTTTAGCGAAATCAAATAGGGCTCACGCTCAGCGCCATAGTAAAAAGCATCATCCAAATCAGAAAGCAAAAGCTCCCGCGGTAGATGGCGGGAAGGCAAGCGACGCCGGACCTGCAAAGAAGCCATTGGGCAAGCAAGTTAAGGAGAAAACAAATCCTATACATGGTGCCTCTGCACTCCCCACGAATTGGGATCGTTACGAGGAAGAATTCGAAGCAGGTTCCGAAGAGCCAGCAGGTGATGGGCTGAATAGAGCCCCTGATGTTGCTGTGCCAATGAGTAAAGGTGCAGACTATCGTCATCTGATTGCCGAGGCTCAGGCTCAGTCTGAGCTAACCATTTATTCAGACCCATTTCCTTCCTTGGATAATGTTCTACCTGGTATGTTCTTTGCTTCCATGTTATTGAATTTGGTTTAGTTTTCTGTACAATTGAATAGGGAAATTTATGTTTCTATTGGATAATTTTTGAAGCATATTTAGTTGATCATTTTTTTTGGGTGAAATATTTGGTTGATCTTTGTTGGTTAGTTTTTCTTGCAAATATTTATATGCTGGTTCAACTTGATTTCTGTTTCCTTTGTTAACATTACTTCTTTCATTTGAAGAACATGTGGAGGAATTCCGTTAAATTCTTCTGAACCATATAAGGACTCACCATAGGATGCAACTAACAATGAGTATGTGATAATTCACTTGAATCAGTTTTTTAGTTCTAACCTGCACCTTTATCCATATGCAGCTTCATCAATTTTTGTTTTTCCTTCTTTCTGTTTTTCCCAATCAGTGCATATACTTCAGCTTTGGCTCGAAATTTGTCTATGCGAATGACATTAGATTGTTCTGAGGCATGTGATATCTGAAGTCTTAGTATAGTGATGTAATTGCATGTCCATTTCCTACCTGATTCTCATATAGTTTCTTGGAGTTGTCACTAATTATCATTAGTCATTGTATTTGACAACATTAAGTAAAGCTGACACATAATTTGCATTTGACCAGTGTTTCCAATTATACAGTAAGGACTTTCCTTCATAAGTCGTAGGTTGGGAAAATAAAAGAAAAAGAAAGCAATACTATAATCTAATACTGTTTACTTGCCAGAGAGGTCCTTATAGTTCCAATATTAAATTGCATATTGTGCAGGGGACTGGAATGAGGGGATAGGATCTATGCTTTCGGTCAGGGGTGAGAGTATTCTATCGAGGATTGGAGATGATAATTTTGTTGTGAAGGATAAGACTGCTGCACATCATGAGGTAATGCGTTATTTACTTTGTTATTATGAACATGTATGTATGCGATGCATATATGTATCTATGCACATATGCATGCAATGGATATATGTATGTATTCACATTTCTTAATGCATCTCAATCATATATATCTGATGTAATGGCTGAGAAAAAAATTCGTGTTGAACTTGAAAGAATGATAAGGCAATCATTATAGATGCACACAGACAGGATTGTGATAGCCTGCTCACCTGGTAAACAGAAATTCAGTATTCCCCAACTGTTGAATCAACATTGAATAGTTCATACTCAAATAGTGATAAAGTACTTTTCTTTTATAAATAAATTGGTCCGTGCTCCCCCATGAGGAATAAGATTAGGAATGTATACACATAAAAAAAATTGGTCATATACTACTTGGTATATAATTATTACGAAGGCATAAATATAACTTTTACCCTTGTATATGCTGGGAACACATTCAATATATTTAGTCACTTGGATGCTTCATTTATTAATATCAGGAATTGTGCATCACAATTTACTATAAAGCACAAGCCACAAGGTAATACATGGTGGTTGGCTTTTAAACCATGCAGCCAATGGCTATGTTGGTAATTGCAGACAGGTTTTGCCCCATACAGAAATAAAGGGGTATAAAAATGAATTTTGAGAGTTACCAACAGTATTTTTCTCTATTGTGGCCGTGCCTTCCCTGATTTCTGCATCACATGTGTTTTATGCATGTGTCATTTAGACTACTGAGTTTTAATTTTTGCAAGTGTGATATAAGGATGTCAATCATTGATGTGCCTGCTTGATCTGACTGAGACTGGTTTTGTTGTTTGGCTGCCGTAAGGATTTATTATGTTTCTTTGTAAGTTGACTTCTTGTCCACGGCTATGTAATATTTCTTTTGCGTAGCAATAAAATTGGTTCTTCTATTCTTTTAATGAAATTCAGTTTTCTAAGTTTTGGTAAAATCACGTCCTTGTAGTAGGCTAAATGAAATTCTTGTCCTGTGCTAGTTTGTTAAGCTAGGCACTTCTTTTGCTTATTATTTTTTTCAGTTTTACTCATTCTCCAAGCCACCTCAGCTTTTATTTTTACCCACCATGCAGGTGTCATTTCTCTCCTTGAATTTGCATGCTCTTGCAGAACAACTGGAAAAGATAGCCTTACCCGAAAGGCTTTTCATCGAAGCAGAACTATTGCCACCAGAGCTGGTATGCTTTCCCCAAACTGAAGAGAACTAAATATAAAAAATAAATAAAAAGTGGATGCACATGAGAACGCATGCAGTTGTGGGTGTGCTCTCTTTGTTGAAGTTTTAAATGTCCTTAGTAGTTTTCACTTGTGAAATGCCAATGACATTTTGGGATGATTACCAATTCTGCATTTGATTTCTGTATGAAATGTAAGAACTACAACTATGAAGTGGTTAATTGTAGACTACAGTAGACTTCATATGTATTGCTTGTTGGGTTTGGGGATGGAAACATGCACTGCAAGGGCAAACTCAGAGGGAAATTATAATTGTAAACAAGATAGTGGTCAAAATTGGAAAATGCATGCACCTATGAGGTGAAAGTAGTACTTTTGAGTATAGTGATCAGTGCTTAAATGTGTGGGAGAGTGACGTCAGCAGAATATTATTCCATGGTTGTGGAAGGAAGTAGTGGTGATAAAATTTACAGTAACAAGTTTCATCCGCATAATTTTTAGATGTTCGTTAATAAATATGATTTCTGTTGCTATTTATGTTATGTGCTACAGATAAGTAACATATCCTTGTTTATGTAACAGCATGTGGAGGGACAAGAGGCGACCTGCAGTCAGTCCTCTGACCCGATGCAAGCAACATGTAATGAGGAAGCAACCCGGGGAATGCCTGAAGAATCAATTTCAGAGAAGGTCCAGGTTGCTGATCATGATATTGAGATTACAATATCTGGTTCAACCGGAAGTGGGCATCCAGACCCAATCTTGCCTAACCTGGGATCAGTTTCGGTGATTCAGGGTAATATCGATCCAAGTAAACTTGGCAAATCTGATTATCAAAGCAAATTATCAGAGTCCGAAACACAATTCAGTGTGAAATCATTTGAGGCATCAACTGCAGAGGCAGAACTGGATATGCTTCTCGACTCATTTGGTGAGACCAAGATAAATGATTCATCTGGCTTCAGTTCTGTTAAAACTGTTTCAGTACAAGAAGCAGCTTTCATGGCTCCACTTCAACTTCCGAGAAAAGCCCCAGATTCATCGATACTCGCGACTGCTAACTTTGATGATGAGCTTGACGACTTGATAAATGAAACATCCATACAGATCAGACAAAGTGGTCCATCTCAAGCCCAGAAAGAAAGGGCTGTCCATGAATTTCGATCATCCCATTCCGGGGGAACAAAGTCCGAAGAACATGATGATTTTGATTCTTGGTTGGATACAATTTGATTATGTTAAACTAGAAATCCACAATATGTAACCTTGTACTTGGTTGTTCCAGTAGGTTTACTTTTTCAATTTCTCTAGCCAATTGTCCCGATTGCTTTTCTTGGTTAGTTTTTATCCATTGGCTGCAGCTATGGACTTTGGAAATCACAAAATGAAGAAAGACCGTCTTTATTTTGTTCAACAACAATTCGTATCCCAAACTCTAAAATCTACACACAAGCTAGGAAAATGCCAACAATTCCAAATTCCAGCAAAAAAAAGAACCCAACAATTCCTGAAAAATCTACATTAAAATGAAAAAGTAAGATCAAAGCCACAAGGCCCCGGCTTGTTTCAAAACGGGAACCAATTCCCCAGATATATGAGCAGCAATAACACTTTCCAATCCCCCAAACAAATCACCACCAATAAACACAGCAGGAAACATAACAACCACCTTTGATTTCGAACCACCACAAATCATCTCCAACTCCTTTGCAACAGCAATCTCGTCCTCCTTTCCCTCACCAACCTCGTACACGGTTGGGTTGACACCGTGGCCTAAAAGCAATCGCTGCACTACATGTCCCATGCAGCACCCGCGTCTCGTGAACACGATCACCGCCGTCTCAGACACCATGTTCTTGATCATCACATGATCATTCCTTGTTCCTTGGATGATTTTGTCTTCGGCCGCCACAGCGGTCGGATTTGGACGTCTGATCAGTGGTAGTGCGGTGGTGGTGCCAATTGGTGCCCATGACTTGTATGGAATTGCTTGGTGCATTTTGTGTGTACTAATTAAGCAAGCTCAAGTAAGAGATCAGAGAGAGATTAGTATGTAATGTAGAGCTAGTATATACATATATATATATAACATTGAAGAAGGCAAAGAGGGTGACTTGGTTATTGAAAGAGTCCACGTCAACGGCAAGGTTAGGTATTCTTGTTTGTGCATGACGTTTACATTTGTGTCACGTTATGCTTCTGAATACGTACTGCTGCTGCTGCATATATTATAATAATAATATTTTGGAATTTTTTTTCTGTTTCTCTTGTGTGAAAATCAGAATTAATGTGCGTTTGTTGAATATTTGGGTCTCTCACTTTTTGTGTGTTGGTCCAATCAAATACGCACTTCTGGTGGTGCCAAAATAATAATAATATTGTGATTTCAAACGACGTCATGAACAATCATTTGTGATGTCCATCAAATAGAGAAAACTGTTTTGTTGTAGTTGTAGTACCAGAACTACCCAATGAAATTCCACAATGCGTCACAATGCCGTCCTCAAATTAAAGCAAATAAAAATCTATTAGGTCGGTTGTTGTTGTTGGTGTGACGTTCTTTTTATGGGCTTCTGACTAAAGTTGTCTATGGATTAGTCTCCACACCAAAATGGAGGGAGCTTCTTCTATAATGAGAGGTTATAACGAGGGATTCAACCCAACAGTTTAATAATAGTTTTGTATTGAATCAAGTCTTTCGTTATAATCTCTAACCTTAATTCTAGCCTCCCTTCCAAAATGTAAGGGTGAACTCAGATGAATGTTGGGTTTAAATAGAAAGATTTTTAAAATTTGGGATCTCATCATCTCGCACACCCATAATTTCTTCTTTGTATGTATATACATGGGACGGATAACATAAAGGCTTGAACCTAAGACCACCTGGGAGCACAACAAAGGTCTGAGCCAATCCAACTAATCTTTGTGTATATTTTTAAGAGAAGAGTGTAGGATGAATTTCATGGAGTTCCCGTAACATTAAAATATTTAGAGAAATAAAAAATAAAAAAGAACAGAGAGATTGAGAAAATCAAAGGGTTAAGAAAGCAGCTGGAAAAATTTACTTAAGATTTTATACTTAAAACTCAGTTATTTACTGAAGGCTAGTTCAATCAAAACAAAGATCATTAATCTTCTTCAGTTCCAAAGGGCAAAAAGATTATTTAGAGAAGTTTATATGCATCTTATATGTACTTGAAAGAAACCCAAATTAATAAACTTCAAAGTCTAGGTAGGGCCACGTGGCCTTAACATAGCCATTTTAAACTTTAAGCCAATCATCATCATCATCATCATCAGCAGCAGCAGCAACATCAGCAACAACCAACTCTTCTATGCTTTTCTTGTTGATATAATGAAGATACTCCATTTCACTGTTGATAGATGTAATCTCTTTCTTCGAACTCTCCTGATTCTAGTCAATCACAAAAAATAAAACAACAAAATAATATTAACATTTGAAAATAGGTTAATTAATGCATAATGAAAATAGGTTAATTAATGCATAATATGATTGATTATGGAAATTAAACAAACCTTTAGTTCTTTCGACAAATCTGCCACCACTTCTTCATTATGCTTTTGCTCTAAAGCAAATCTCTGATTCTGAAAGAAAAAATAATAATTACCAAAAGAATAATTAAGTAAATAAATTGATTTGAAGTTGAGAACAAGAAAAAAATAAATTACCATTTCTTGCAGTTGAATATCTCTATCCTTAAGAGCTTTCTCAAGTAATATCTTGTGCATTTCAGTCTGCCCTAGCTTTTGCTCAAGCCGTTTTTTAAGCTCCTTGCTTTGATCAGCTTCATTCTGCAGCTGAAGCACTTTCTTGTTAAGCTCTGCCTTCACAAGTTGTTCCTTCTGGCCAAAAACTATCACTTGTTGTCTTTTCATCAGCTCACTTTCCTCAAGAGCTTCCTTAAGCTGTATCTTTTCATCTTCAATCTTCTCAAGCTCTTTCTCAAGATGTTCCTTTTGAGCCTCACTCTTTGCAAGCACCTCCTTGAGCACCTTCTTCTGGCGTTGACTCTCCTCGAGAGCTTTGTCGGCATCTAGCTTTCCATCTTTAATCTGCTCAATCATTTGCACAATCTGTTCCTTCTGAGTCTCACTATTTTCAACCATTTTCCTGATCTTTTTGTTTTGAAAATCACAGCCGGAAAAAAGATTGCCCGATTAATCATTGAATAAAATTGTTTTTTCATTAAAAGAAAAGCTAGCTTAAGTAAAATGATTTTAAGTTGAGAACAAGGAAAATACAATTTGCCCAAGATTTTTGTAAAGGCCTTCCTGGAGGTCCTTCTTCTGGAATTCACTCCCCTCAAGAGCATTTTTAAGCCCTAACTTTGCAGCTTCAGTTTGCTGAAGCTCTTTCATAAGATTTTGCTTCTGAGCCTCACTCTTCTCAAGCAATTCTTTAAGATTCCTCTTTTGAGATTCAACAAGAAGAAGAAGACAAGAATCATTATTGTTATTCAAATTAAAATATCAAACTACATCAATCATGATAGAGTCCTAATCATTTTGATTTTAGTCTCCTAATTAATTTTTGAGAAATTTATAATAAAACCTATTTCTTGCGTTGATTTTATGTATAAACACTAAAAGCTATAAATTGAAGAAAACAAACACAAAAAGGACCCCATTGATGTGTGAAATACCATTATTATCTTTACATTATGATTTTTAGAAAGAAAAAAACTTCAATGGTAATGTTGTAATGTTTAGGTTTTTCAAGGCTCGTATGGTATATTTGGTTCTTTTTGAAAAGTCAAAATGGGCTTTTATAAGGTTTGAATATTATAGGGCTTTTTTATATTTTGGGTCCTACTTATAGACTTACATGCGAAAAGCCCCAATTTTTTTATTTTTTTTAATATAACATAGGTACAGAATTTTAGGTCCTTTAGGTTAAGTGTGCATTATGATATACACAATTTAAAACCTACTTATACATTCAAATTAATAAGAATAACATCTTATTTAAGGATAACAATCTAATTTCCTGTTACTTAATCCAAAAAAATAGCCAAAGTAAATTTATAATTCGAGTGGAGAACAAGAAAATTACCATTTGATCCAACTGCATCTCATTCCGATGAAAAGCTTTTACAGTGTGCTGTTGTTCTTCGTCGAGGTATTGCTTATTCATCTCCAGCTCCTCTTTGAGAGCTTTCTTCTGACATTCACTCTGCTCTAGCTTTTTCTCAAGATCATTCAAAAGCGTTTTGTTTCGACGACCTTCAGTCTCCAGCTCAAGCACTTTCTGCTTAAGCTCCTTCTTCTCAGTCTCACTATGCTTACGCTCTGACACAAGATCTCCCGTTTTAGATCGAATCTCCTCGAGTTCTTTCTCGAGACGTTTCTTTTCAATCTCAATCCCAACAAGCTCTTTCGTCCGACGTTCACTATGCGCAAACTTTTTCTCAAGATAATCATTACGCAGTTTGTTTTGATCTGCTTCCCTCCACAGCTGAAACAATTTATCATTAAGGTCTTTGTTCTCAATCTCCTTAATCTTCACTTGACTACTCAGCTCAAGCATTTTCTCCTCAAGCACCGTCTTATCAGCCTCACTCCGCCAAAGCTCTCTCTCAAGATCTCCCATCTCAGCCTTAATCATCCCCAGGTCTTCCACAATATATCCCATTTGAGCCCGAATCTCCTGAAGCTCTTTCGCAAGATCTTCCTTTTCACCCCGAAAAGCCTCAAGCTTTTTCTTTTCAGCTTCACTCTCCGCAAGCTTTTTCTCAAGATCACTCTTAAGGTTTTTGTTTTCAACAGCTTCACTCTGCAGGTCAAGCACTTTCTGATTAAGCTCTTTGCTCTGAAGCTCTTTCTTCTCAGCTTCATCCTGCAGATCAAGAAGTTTCTTCTTAATCTCTTTCTGATAATATTCCATCTTCTCAATCTGTCCCTCAAGATTTTTCTTTTCAGCGTGAATCTCCTTAAGCTCTTTTACAATATCTCCCTTTTCAATCTCACTCGCCTCAAGCTCCACCTCGAGCTCTCTCCTCCAACACTCACTCTGCTCAGCATCTTCCTCAAGGATTTGCTTATCTACCCCAAGCTGCTCAAGCTGCTTCATAAGATCCACCTTTTCAGCCCAAAGCTGTTGGTTCCGATCAACTTCACCCTGCAGCACAAGCATTCTCTGAGAAAAATATTTGTTATTAAGTTCCTTTTCCTTCTGCAACTGAAGCACTCTCTTTCTAAGCTCCATCTTATCAACTTCCATCTGCTTAAGCTCCGTCCCCAGATCTAAATTTTGAGCCTCAGTCTTGTCAAGACATGCATTAAGCCCTCTCTTTTCAGCTTCCAACTGCACAAGTAGTTTCTTATGCTCAATCATCTGAGCTTCAAGCGATTTCAAGGCCTGCTGGTGACTTGATTGAAATTGAAAGTATCCTATTTTACAACATACATAACATGAAAAATAATATAAGTTAGTTATCTTGCAGCCCTTTCTAAAGGCAAAGGGTAATCAGAAACCTTAATTATGAAAAACAAAATCCAAAAAAAAGACTCACCATACTCCATTTCTACGTACCGAATTGTGATCACCTACAATTCAGAAAACAAAACTCCCAGGTTATAATTAGCATATTAGAATTTTCATATGTACATGTAATTGAAGTATACCAATACATAGTAATTGAAGTATACCAATACAAATAGTAATTGAAGTATACCAATACAAATAGCATATTAGAATTTTCATATGTACATGTACGTTCTTAGCAGAAAGATCTGCAAATTAAACAATTGTAAGTACTATGTAATTCTATGCATCAGTGTTACACGAACAGATGTGAGAATACACTTGAGATTCCTCGTCTATACACAAATCTTCTCGATCAAATGCTTGTTTTACACACTCAAAAACAATAAAACTCAAATTATTCTAACTTCCACCCGTACAGGGAAGCATCTATCAATTCGTTTCAAATACCTTAATTCTATTTCAATATAAATCGACCAATAAAGTCAATCATGTTAGTTTCTGGAAATTTTTTGGTATTAAAACTCCAGTTTTGGAAGCCCTTCTTCCGCAAATTGAGTGATTTTGGATCCAATGGAAAGAGGATAAAGCCCTTCACAAAGTGATTCATGAAAACAGAAAAAAGATTAGGTGTAAGAAGGAATTCAGTACTCACAGTACGTAACAAGAAGAGCCAAGTTCCAAGCTTCGGTTTTGTCCCTTCTTCTAGGTTGAATGGAGATAGCTAGGGTTTGGTTGGGTGCGTGTTTTATAGGGACGATTTTCCTTTCTTTTCTTGTTATATATATATAACGTGGGAAAGGGGTTATATCTCCCAAAGCCAATTACAATTCTAACTGGATACAAAATTAGTAACAATATAATAATATTATTATCGGAAGAGATAGATTCGGGTTATTGGACTTGGTTATCTTGGAGGAATATGATTCCAATATTATCAGCAGGGTTTTTGGCTTTTGTATTCCATGAGACTTCTTTATTGGAGAAGTCATTATCGGGACACTTAAGAATAAGGAATTGAAATTGAATCAATGGTTGATCTGATTCTTAATTTTTAGAGTATTAAATTATGAATTTTATCATGGATTCTTATAATTTTTTATTTCGTATATGTTAATAAACATAGAGGAAATAAGGAATTAGAATCATTTCAGTATCTATATATTAATACACACATTAATAATAAGTAACATGCCATTAATTTTTTTTAGGAAAACAAGAACTACAAACTGACTGGAGCCGGTCAAAGTGATAAGACCTTTCTCATATTGTTGAGAGAATGCTCTCTAGTATTTTTACAAAACCTTTTAGGTTTTAGAAATTACACTAAACCCTCTCACATATCTCAAATTGTTTTCACGGAACTCAAATTTGGTAGATTATTTGTCTTATCCTGTTATCCTTCACCACTCAACTGCTTCTTCTTCCTCTGCTTCTCTCATCTGATAAGCGGACACAAACCTCCCAAATTCAAATCTTTTTATAAATAAATCATTTCCTATTATTTTTGCTTCCTTTTCGGGGCAAATATTTAAATACTTATTTTATAATATAAAGAAAAAAAAATGGCACTGAGCTCGTTCTCTATAAAATTTGGTTCCATTTCGTGTCCGTACGAAAATCTGAGGAACGGGACGTCTCCGAGACTGAAACTCAAACATGTGCTTTTCGCTTTCGCTTCCCCGAAACCCTCGCTTCATATTTCGGCCGATTTGACACCGAAAGCGCGCTTCGTCGCTCGGCGAACCGAATCGGTATCGGTTCCGCAGCTCCAGCGGCCTCTAAGTAATGTTAGAATGACATTTCGGATTTCTTTCTATGCAATTTCATGGTTGTTTTCTCAATTTTGTCCAATTTTGTTTTTTTTTTTTGTTGGGAAATTTATGGTTTTTTGTTGTTGGGGTTTTCAGGTGAGTATATGAGCTTACCGGCGAGTCAATACTCGGTTTTAGATGCAGAGAGGATCGAGAGAGTTGATGAGAATACATTCAGGTGCTATGTGTATAGGTTCAAGTTCTTTGCATTTGAGGTTTGCCCTGTTCTTCTGGTTAGAGTCGAAGAGCAGCCCAATGGCAGTTGCATTAAGCTCTTGTCCTGCAAGGTGTGTGTAGTTTTATTCTTCATTTTTAATTTTTTCTCTTTTAAAAAAATTTATGAATATTATCATGTGCCCTTTTGTTTCTCATTTATGCTTTGTTGTTACAGCTTGATGGCTCACCCATCGCGGTTGCGCAGAACGACAAGTTTGATGGTGAGTGAGTTTTTGCTTAGTTTTATGAGATAGTCAGAATTAGAATTATGTAAAGCCCGTTCTGTTGAAACAAATTTGTGGAGGTTGATTACAGCATGTTGCTCTAACTATACTACTTTAATATTGCAAAATATTCTTGAGGGTTCAAAACATATTAGTGCACTCTATTTTCGTTTATTGTGGAAACAGGTTAGCCATCATTGAGCTTCATAGGAACAATCATCAATGATTGCCTGCTTAATTTCGAATAGTTGTTTCACGAGAAGCGGAACAAGTTCTGAGGTTTATTAATTCATGGTCTCGTGAGTACCTAGTATAATTTAGTAACACATACAGAATCAATTCATGTACTAGTAATCAATGCATCCTGCAACCTTTTGATGTCACACAAACTTCTTCCATTTGTCGGGGTGTAAGTGAGCTGGGTGGTCGTTTAAGCTCTTATGAGTACATGCATAACCAAGCTCAAGCTCAACTATACTAGGTACTCATGAGGGTCGAAACCATGAATTAGTTAACCTTAGAATTTACTCTGCTTCTTGGTTTGGAAAGGCCTGGTATGGTTCATTGTCTGCTTCTTGATGTAAATATCAGAATTCTGAATTGGTCGAGGCACGATTGGATAACTTAGATAACAGAATGAGCTCGACAAAGCCTTTATTGAGCAGCTCACAAGTAGTTGTCAAGAGGCTCAACTCAGTTACATCCCTATCTATTTCTCTTTAGTAAGCCTTGGGGGCATGCAAGATAATTTTCTTTCAAACTTGAACTGAAAAGGAAATTAATCAACTCTGAAAGTGGATGCGTCAAAGCTTAAGGTTGTTGAGGTCTTCGTACGAATCCAGATATTTACCCCTTCACAGATTTTAGAGTGAATCAATTGGTTATTTATGGTTTATCTGTTTCACAAATTTCATCTGCACCAATCAGTTGTGTATGCGTGGCTTTTCCACAGTTGTGAAAGCTGGCTGACTGCCAATGACTGCAGAAGGAAACTGTCATCATCTGAAATAATGTTATTCACTGATTAATATTGGTTAAACTTATTGGTCAAAAAATGTCCATCTGCAGAATGGTTCATGCAGAGTGTTTGTAGAGATAGTAGGGAAGGTGAATCGTGGTAGTGTATTTGGTTTCATTTCTCAATGATGAAAACATTTAATATTAAAGAGTTTCATTTCTACTAGAGAAGGCATTCGTTTTGTTGAGTCATTTGATTTATACTTCTTTTCAGGAGTTCTTTGACATTGATTTGGTATGGGAATGCAGCTTTTATGGTGAATCAAATATCGTGCACTAGCAACCAAAGCAACTCCTCACTACAGCAACTCAGATCAGATACTGTCATTGAGGTGTATATTGCAAGATTTTTTTATTTATTTAAATTTTCTATATATTGTTGCATAACTATGCTAATTGATATTTTACTATGTCCAGAAACTAACTTGGATTGTTTTGTGAAATTAAGGTGAGCATTGAGATTCCTTTTGCATTTCGTGCAATCCCAGCACAAGCTATTGAATCATCCGGGACCCAAGTCCTTCAACAAATATTAAGAATTATGCTTCCCAGGTTTATGTCGCAGGTTAGTGGAAATTTCTTCGATACTGTTTTGCAGTTTGTCCTTCTGTTGGTTTTTATTTTTTATTTATTTTTTATTTTTAAATCTATTGATTTCAAAACCAATCTGACCATGGCCTCTGAAGTATACATTATTTTAAATTGGAAATAAATACAAAATTGTCTTAAAAATTTCCTTTTTAGATAGGTAAATTGGAATAAATTCAAACCTTTGCTATTTGCATGTGGATTGTTGGCTTCTTTCTTTCTTTTTTGATGGATGGGCTGATAGCATAATGGTTATGCTTATTTTAAGAATTGGATTGCTTTGTTCTGTCATTAGTCACAGTTTCTCTTTCACAATCTTTGTTTTTTTTTTCTTTAGTAATACAGTTCAAGATAAATGAACTCGAGTTGTTGTAAGCCAAAGCTTGAATGGCCTTTGATTTGACCAAAATAAGAAGTAAAAAAATCCCTATGTAAGTGCGCTGATGAAAAAAGGGCTTTTGCTATGATGACAAACTGGTTCATGTGCACTGCAATGTGTTTCATTTGCATTACAGAATTCTATTGAATCAAAATTGATTTTCACATTGTATCTCATTCCAATTGAGCCATGGAGGACATGAAAGATGAGTATAATTGATAAAAGAAGTAAGCAAGAATTTGGTATAACATAATGGATGGAATTGATTTAAAGCAAGGGTTCAAAATGAGGCAAAATGTAAAATTCTATAATTTCAGTGAATAAAATCATTGAGAAACATTTTTTCATGGGATTCATTAACGTATGTGAATTTGTTAGCCATGACCCAAGTTGATATACAATCGCTCTCACTCTGTCTGTCTGTCTGTCTCTCCCTCTCTAGGTTTTAGTTTCCCAGTAGTTTTCTTACCGATTAATTTTGCATCAGTAGGAGAACGATGTCGTATGCTCTTGGGCTGTCTTGGCACAACTTGGCTTGGGGCAAACACCTGTCAAAGGCTTTTGAATTTTGATCTTTGGAGTGGATATTGTTAGGACTCAAAATGCCACATTGGAAAACTAGCATATGTTGGGATGGTTTAAGAGCTATTGGGGCCCTTCCCTTACAAGCCAGTTTTTAGGGGCAAGTTTTACCCATGGACTCCTAACATTGGGTATCAGATTCTAGTTTCACCTCACAACTGGGCCAGACTCCATGGAAGGGGCAACTTATAGGCTAGATTAAGGTGGCTGGTATTATGTATGGGCATAATATCGAGTTGCCGAATACTAGTGGGTAAGTGAGAGCCATCTCAAAGGGAGGAAATGGAAAGGCCTACCATCGGGCGAGTATCAATAGAGTGGGTAGACGAGGAGGTTGGGTACGGAAGCATAGTGGAATGTTAGGGCTCAAGATCCCACATTGGGAAAAAAAAAACATATTTTAGGATGGTATAAGAGCTCTTGGGCACCCTTCCCTTACAAGCCCTTCTTTAAGGGCTAGTTCTACCCATGGGCTGTTATGAGATATGTAGCGTTGCTTTGTTCCATAAAAATTATTTAAATGGCGTTTTTGTTTTTTATATGTACTGTTTGATTGTGGATACTCATTGTTCAAACTCCACGGCGCACTTTTGATGCTTGACTGCCAGCACCACAATGGAATTAGCTCTTTTATCATAGAGTTATAAGATCAGCCTTCGGATTTAGGGTGTCTATTTCACTCCACTTGTAAGAAGATAGTTCGAAGAACAATTCATGGATTTTGACACTTACAGGACATGATTTAGCATTTCAAATTATGATAAGATGTGACATCATACATTTCTGTGGAAGTTTGAAGGCGTAACATTCAATTTTGAAAGTTAGGATCCTTGCAAATTTTACCTCTCAAGATTTTCCTTGTGATATACTTGGAATGCTCACATAATTTTTGGTGCAGCTTGTGAGAGATTATCGAGCATGGGCTTCTGGTGATAGATCAAGGCAGCCTCTTGGCACTGGTGAGATATGAAATTGTAGATAATAAGTGCTTGCGAGTTCTATTGGCCTCTTGTATTATGTTTGCTGTTCTGTTATACACAGTGCGAATCATTTCTGCACACTTGTTTTAATTCTCTATTTTACTAGCTTGGTTTGTTCAAGAGGGAAGAAGATCAGGTAAATGTATCAAAGAAATGAATTTTCTGATTTGTTGACCTGGATTGCTCTACCAATGTCATCAGTAACATATTATCGACTCACTCTCTGTTACTCCTACAATTCCTTACGTTTAGATGCTGTACCTCTTTGCAAGCCTAAGAGGCTTTTAAGACTGGATCGTTTTAACTGAACCAAATCTAGTTTTGGAGGGACTCTATTGTCTATTTACACCTTATAGCCATCTTTGGAGGCCCGGTTATTCTGCCCGCCTATGTCCAAATCTTGATATCATATGTTATTATCTTTTCTTTTCTTTCTTTTTTTGGGTCAGAAGACCTTTATTATCTTTTATTCTCAAAATATTTATAATATAAATATAAATATATAAAAATATATAAAAATATAAAAATAAGCAAACGAAAAGACCCCAGATACCCAATAGTCATTTTTTTCTTTGGTCGAAGGAGCCAAATTAGGCCACCCCGTAAGGATGTACTCTTCTCACCTACAAGTGATATCACCTTCTTTGTTTTTATTGTTTTTGGACGAGTTAAAGAAACATTTCTTCGAGGCTGGTCTTTGTAGGAAGGTGACTTTGCACAGTTTTCTTATTTGTTTTGTATTACTCTTAAGAAGTAAAATAAATAAATGTGTCAATGAAAATGAATTGCTTCTAGAACGAGGGTCTCACATCTGCAAAGACACATTATTTATACAGCAGAATACCATTAAATAGAAGGCCCAAGTGTTAACTGAAGTGGACATGAACCACTTCTCCCCATTAGTAGCAACCCTTAGAAGTTCCCAAACGTCAGAATAAACTAAGCCAACAACACCTCCATTGCTGCCGACCTCACCACTCTCGCCTCTCCTATCATAGATCTTAGGGGTGGGCACTCAAACCGGCGAATTGAAAATTCGAGCCGAACCGTACTGAACCAAACCGGAAAAAAATCGAGTTGACCAAAAAGTCAACAACCAGTCAAAAACCAAACCAGACTAGTTTGGACCGATTTCGAATCCAATTCTATGTCTTCAAAAACCAAAATGGGCCGAACTGAACCGGTCAAATTATAAAAAAATATATATAATTTCAATATATATTTATATTTAATGCTATATTTTTAAATTTCACAACCAAAAAAAAAAATTATTTATCCAAGTTCAATTTCAAAATATCTCTCTTTTCTAACTTTAATATTTATTTTTACATGAAATTGAATAATTTGTTAATTTTCAAGTAAAAAAATAATATTTCAGTTGAGAACTGTATTAAAAAAATAATTTTAAAAAATAATTTTTATAATCCGGTTCAAAAGCGAATCAGAACCTGAACTGGACCGAAACCGATTCAACCTGAACCGAACAGTTTTTGAATTTTTTAATTAAAACTGAATCAAACCAAACCAGATGAATAGTGCTGGACCGTTCTAATTTAAGGCAAAACCCGGTCCAACCCAAACTGTGCCCACCCCTAACTGCTCCGGTCACTTGGTTTTCTCCATAGAGAAAACTCCGTACCCTTTTTAGCTATTATTTCTCAAAGATTCAATCGAACTAATTTAGGTATTGGAGGGTCTTTGGCCAATACCCCCTCGTGGTGTTTTTTTTTTTTTTTTTTAACTCCTGTTTGATATTACAAAAATCGAAGAAGACAGAGAAAGAAGCTCAAGGAGCAAAGGATCTTCAAGCAAATATTCTCTCGTGAGAAATTTGCACAAACGATATATATTCAACTTTATATAAAGGCTAGTACATAATTTACAAGCATAACATTTTTCTATTAATCTTCTATCTTCTGCTGCTTGGGTTACTGTTCCTAAACAAAAATACCACATGCCCATTCTCTATAAGAGCACTTCAATCGTGCAGCCCTTGCCAGGGCAGGAAGGGGCCCAAGCCCTGTTTTATGGTTCCAGTGTGCTTAAGTCTCAAGCCTGGGCAGGCCCGAAGGCAAGAATAGCCTGGCTGTTGCTTGGGTTTGCTAACTTTAGCGATGGCGTCAGACAGAGGCAGATCCATTAAGGCGCAAGGAGGTGCAGTTGCACCTCTTCTCGCTGAAAAAACCATTGTAGGTGCTTCAAATTGCTTAAGTTTAATTTATTTTAATTTATTAATTTAAATGTCTTTGTCCTTTTACTTTAATTTATTTTTATATTACTCCATTTACTTAAGTTTGCAATGTAAATAAAGAAGTACCCCCTATTTGGATTCAAATAAAAATACTAGAAAATCAAATTCCTACCAAATCAAAATATGAAAAATCGGTTTTAGTGCAAAATACGATTTAGGCTAAAAATAATGGCTCATTAAGTCAATATATACTTCATACTAAAATCCCATAAAATCAAGTTTTCTAATTTGATGTGTAATGAATAAAAGCCGCCAAAAATTATCTTGAGAAAATGATTATTCCAAAAAACCATTTTTTTTACTTAATCAATTTTGCACATCTGCTAAAAAATTTCTGGGTCCGCCACTGGAGTCAGCAACGAAAAAAAATCTTAAAAAATACTAAAAATTTCAGAATTTAAAAAAAATAAATACTTAGTCATAGTCTTCACTTCCCACACCAAAACTCTATACAAATTCCTCTCTTCATATCTTATGTGAATAGTGGTTACCATGACAATAGATGGAAACATCATAAGCCTTTTGCAATGGCTATCACTATTCTCGTGAATTGTAACAGCCCTTACCTTTTACCATGACAAATGGGTAAAAGTGCTCAAATCATTAAATACTTCCGCCCACTTGTAAACAAAAGGGAAGAATACTGAAGACAACCCGATGAAAACTCACCTGTCTTAATTTGGGTAACAAAGAGACGGCATATTCCCTTGACACAACTAGACATAAACAAACACCCAAGTGAAATGTCTCATGGACCCAACCACACACCCTCACTTTCATTTTCCACACCCAAAATCTCTATCCAAAACTTAGGATTCCAAATCCCTTATCCCTTCCCACTTTTAAAACCCTAAAAACCCAAGAAGCCTTGTGGGGTTGCAATGTGATTTAGTTTTCCAAAAAGGCCACTAATTCTGACCTAATTTTATTCTCCACATGGAAGAGTAAGACCAAGCCCTAGATAACTCCAAGGGACCAAAGTGTGATGGAGGAAATGATTTTCTGGCTTCTTGGAGATGGAGTTTTGCTGAAACCCTAGAGAATTGAGAGGAGACAATCTGCATGGAGTTGAGCAAAACTTAGACAGATTACCTAACGTATCCTACACTGTTTTCTCCTTTCCGATGCCTTTGTCCATATGTTTAATGGACACATGTAAATAATTGTACTTGTATTACGGCTTTGGGCACTCATTCTACCTAATGGACAATGGCATGTCTGGAAATTCATTGCCAAGTAGCCACATTTTTCATATTTTTTTATATGTTTCCATCATTTTGTGTTTGTTTTGCTTGTTGGGATATCAATATTTTATGTCGATTTATTTATTTTTTCCCGAAACGTGTGTCATGTTATAGTTATTACCTACTAATTTTGATTAAACGTCAATGTTATGAAATTTTAATGTGGCAAATTATGGTTTAATTTCACATCACATTACTTATTAGATGTCCTGTCATTTAATCAAAATGACCATTTTACCCATTAGCATTTCTCCTTTTCAATTTCTTATATAATTCCTCCCAACTCTATCTATCTTTGCCACTAAAAAAAAAAAAAAAAATTAAAAAAAAAAAAAAAAAAAGGTCAAAATCACTCCACATCAACATATATATAACTCAATCACTCAATTTCCTTTCCAATTCTCTGACTCATACCTTGGAAGGTCCATTGCTGGTCGACAGTCCACCATTGCAAGGCTCTTTGTTTCCACGTGCGAGATTTACCTGTTTGCATATCTTATCAGAGAGATTGAAAAAACGATTGGTTTATTTATTTATTTTTAGATTTACTATTTTATCCAATATAGGAGCTCAAATTATAAAAAAAACCTTTTATGAAATGAATTTTAGAAACACACCAAAAACTCTTTTTGGTTTTTTTTTCCTTAAAACAAACTCAACCCCAAAATCTCATAAATAAAAAACCTAAAACACTCAATAGGGCATCAAAGTAATTTAATAATCAAAATTAAAATCAATATGGTCAGCTGTCATTTTTCGGATTTATTTATAGAAATTAGATAGTGTACTGTTGATCTATATCATTAGTGCTAAGAATGAGTATATGACTAAATATCTCTTTATTTTTTCATAGAAAAGCCCTAATTTGAAAAGAAGTAATCAAACCTAAAATAAGGCCGTGATTGATTGCATTGTAGAGCCTTTTGAGAACTAACCATTTTTATAGACGTAAACAAATGGGAGCTATAATAATGAAGCGCTTATGTTAAGGGTGGGTGTCCAATTCTGCTGTTCAATAATAATTCTAAAATTAATCAGATAAATATTAAAGAATTCCTTACTATAACTCCTCATTATACTCTTCCCGTAAACGGATGTTGCTCTCTTTTGAATATAAAACAATAGAGCCATGCTTGTTAGGTTAGCATTTTAGGGGGCTACATTTGTTTATGTCTTTGTTTCTTTATCTACAAAAGTTTGGTGGTCTATCCACTTATTTGCTAAAGGTCAAAGCAAACGCATGGGTTTTCATTTCACATAATTAATAATGGGAGATGGAACGCAATGTGTCGCCATGCAGAAGCAGCAGATGCACGTGGGCCCCACTGTAACATTCTTTCTTTGTCAGCATGCATGACAGATCCAATGCTGGCAGGACACCCGTACCTACATATGCATATTTCTAGATTACGACAACAGGATAATTCTTTATAATTCTTATCCTGCTCTATTATTAGCTTGAAAAAGAATAAAAACATCAAAATAGTTTAGAAAGTACCTATAAGCCCTCGGGGAGCATTAGATTAGATCATAGCCCCTTCTAGCTTTGTCCACATGAACTTTTATCCAATATCCTCTAAATAATATATAAAATGCGTATAATACACACACAACAATAATTCCAGTGATAAGGAATTTTTTCAATATAGAGAAATATATTTCGAGGATCGATGGTGATTACTTTATCCACAAGTGTTTTATGTCATCTTTCTATATTATAATACGTGAACATATGGCAAAACCACTAATGCCATGTTTGATACGCCTTATTGGATTGGACTGGATTAAATAGCATTTGAAACCCTTGTTTGGTAAGAAATGGGACTAACTTAAATGAGATTGTATAGTCCAATAGTGAAAAAAAATGCCTCACTCACTCATCTAATACAGTGAGCTTGAAAAGTGGTTCGCTAAATAACATGCTAGCTAAATAAAACAAGTAAGTCCGACGCCTCTCTTTGAAAAATATCAAAATTTTATTTATTTTAGATCTTTGAATGTTTTTTTTTTTTTGGTAGCATTTATTTTTTTATAGATAAAAATCCTTAATTAAATTTAAATATTACAATAATTATTTTGACATTGCATTTGGAAAATCAAACTATAGTAATTTACAAATGTTTGATATTTTTTTGATATTGAAACAAGTTTAATAATTCATGATGTGATGCTTTCTTTATAGCAAGCAATTTTTACCTTGTAAAATTATATTTTTCAGTTTGAAGTCAAAAGTCAAATATACAAAAATGATACATATATATGTATATCATTTTTTAAATAACTGTTTTTCTTGGTCCCTCAAAAACCTAGAATTATATAGAGTTAGCTTAGCTCCTTTAACAATGTTTTGACCAACTAAAATTAATCTTGAGAAGCCCAAAAAAAAAAAATCATAATTTTATTCTTCATTAAAATAAAACAGAATTTTATTTTATTTTATTTTTTTATTGTTTTAAATCTTTCTTTGTTTTTGCCAGATATTGTTATAAATCTTTGAATTGGGGTTCTTTGTAGCATTTATTTATCTTTTAGGTCAAAAACCCCAATTAAATTTAAGAAATATTTTTTAGTTCGACACAGCACCAAACATAAATCTTCACTATTTTTATAATGCAGCTCCTTAGTCCGACGTAGCACTAAACGTAGCTCAGTACTTAATCCAGCTTAGGCCAATCCGAACTAATCCAAGATAATCCTAGTATTTAGTCTAGTTCATGACAGTTCGCCGTATCAAATGACCCCTAAGGGACCAGTGTGGTCCAAGCCCAACACCCCCCACTCCATCCTCTCTCCCCCTCCCCCCCTTCTCCCAATTTTTATATTAAAAAATATTAGATATTAATATCTTTTATGATACTTCTAATATTTCTGGGGTTTTTCTTCAAGTTTACATCTTTTTTCATGTTTTAGATCAATTTTCTAAAAATTTAGTATACATATTATTATTTTTTACACAAGTCCTTCAAATATAAGAGTTATTTTCACCCATTTCTCTAGATTTGTGGCTATTTATTATCTTATTCTCCATATAATATATTATCAAGTTTTTTTTGTTGTTGCCAGATTATCAAGTTTCAATTGGGTTGACTTACTTAATTAAGATTGTTAATCTTTCTCTTATTTTTTTTAGGGAGATTCACTATAATACCCAATATTGGAGCCTAAATTATAAAAAAAAACCTATATGAAATGGACTTTAGAAACACACCCAAAACCCATTTACAACATAACAATAAGGCTTTTAACTTCTTTTAAATTACAAAACTGCCATTGATTTCTTAAAACAAACCCAACCCAAAAACCTCATAAAACAGCCCAAAACACTCAATGGGGTATCAAAGTAATTTAATAATTAAAATTAAATTCAATAGGGCCAACTATTTTTTTTTGGGTTTTTTTGGGGTATGTTTATAGAAATTAAATAGTGTAGGGTTTATTTATAGTTTTAGTGCTAAGAATGGGTATTTGACTAAATACCTCTTTTTTTTTATTGTTTTCTCTTTGCCTATGGTTTGTTAGGGTTTGTAAAAATTTGAATCATTCTTTATTGAGTTCAATGGATCTTTCAATTAATTTGTAGATTACCAAAAGAAAAAAAAGAGTGTAAAGATGTCATTATATATATATTGTGAGTTTGAATTATTTTTATAAATATTTTGTAAAAGACTTCCTCACATATAAAATTCTAACTCCGCCACTGCATGAACATATTATACCATTATGACCGTATTATAGCATTATACAAAATTATATCTTATTCCTCAATTCTCTCATTATGAGATGTGAGAATTCATATCTTTCTCTTATAATTTTTTTAAACTGAAATTTATTTGTTTGTAATTTGCTTTTTCCATTTTAAACCCACCTTCCCTTCCAACAAATAGAATTCAAAAAAGAAAAGGTTTGCCTAGTGGTAATGATAGCAGGATGCTAATTCAACATTGGTCATGAGGCAAGTTCAAACCCTTCAATAAAAGGGTCCACAACAAAATAATTTTGTTTCACTTCAATATCATAGGCATGCTAGAGAACTTAAGTGCCCTCCAATTTCATCACTTGACAGCAAAAGATAGCCAATGAGTAGCAGTTTAATTAATTTAATTTTATAATATCCAGCTTTAAACTGCAAATTGAAATAAATAATTATGACATTTTCTAAACTTTCTTGACTTTGAGATAAAGCAAAACTTGTACTGGAATCTTATTCTCCAATCATAAAAGGAGCACACGACAAATCATGTTTTATTTAGTTTAATTAACTTGCCTCAGGGCCTCATAAGAAATTCATTGACTAATATTCTCTCTGCCTTACTTGTTTATTATATGATTATATCTATTTTTTCTTGCAGCCTCATTTGTAATTAGTTTATGAAACTTAGTTAAGGTAAGAGTTGGAAAGTTTTAATCATGTTCTTAAAACCACCTTTCAAAACAGAGGCCATATTTTTAGCCACAAACCACGTCACATAATGGTCAAAGAGCAAAATGACCACATCCCCGAGCCACATGTTCGATAAATTATGTACTTAAAATCTAATCCATGTGACAAAATATGACTCAAGAAAGTACGGCGAATCCATTAAGGGTCTAGTGAAGGCACTTGCCTTCACTCAATTATGTTTTTTTACATGTGAAGGTGCCAAATTATTATGAAATTTTGTATTGAATGGGGGCAAGTTTGTTGGATAAACTTCGTCAAAGAAGACTAAGGCAGGGCAAAGGGGGTGGCATGCTCTACTTTTCTACTCATGTCAGTCTTCTCGTTCTCTAGACTCACTCTGCTCATTTTTCCCTTTGTGTCATTCAATAAAGGAACTAAGTAGAATGTGTAAAATTTGTGTTACTAATTTGTGCATTATATGATTATTATTTTTTCCTTTATATTTAAGAGTTGATTGATCTGCATTATTAATGATTTGATAGTAATATTTTCTTGCCCTCAGAAAAAAAAAATTTCCTAGATCCGCAATGATCCTAATTGAATTGGATTAATGATTTTTCCGTTAACAAGTTTGACTAAGTATGCAACTTCATGCCACTAATGCCAACGGAGTGATGTTTGTTTCCTCGGGTTTCTACACCAACATGAACTTGTAAAGTTAGATTCTTAGACTACCTTGTTGGTCTCTGCCCCAAACAATCAACACATGACGACCTTTTTTGTTTGAGTTTAAATTTCGACCAATGCACTGAGCCACATTGAAAAAGGCAGCCCAACGTACATGAAACGATGCCGTCACGCAACCCCAAATGTGTGTAAGAGTAAGACAAGGACCTGATTTCGCTCGTGCCAAATTCAACCACAAAAAAGAAAAATGGTCCTTCCCACCAAAAAAAAAAAAAAAAAAAAAAAAAAAAAAAGTCACACCACTCACTTTTTGGTATTTAGATTTCTACCTTTGGCTTTGCGACTCTGTGAAGCTATGCCTTTATTCTCCTCTGCTCTACTGTCACTATAATCTTCACACTCTAGCTTTTGAGAGCTTTGGTCGCTTTTCCATACCTTTTTAGGATGCAAAAATTATGCCCTTAACATAAGGAGCTTGCGTTGAGAAAGTACAAACACTGCAGTACGTTTTCCTAAATATGAACCGGATATTTACACGTAAGTGATTAAATGCTTGAGAATATTGTCTCATATCTAGAAACGAAAATACAGAGTTCATATGTCTCTTTATTCATTGTCAATAGATTTTGCGTTGAATATAACTCAACATAATGCATTGGATGGTTGGATACCATTCAAATTGAGCAATGGCAAGAGATAATTGGACCTTTGTCAAAGGTAATTGATAAAGTTGATAGACATTTAATTCTAACAAGTGACCCACATGCCACATAATATGATGGTTAGATTTTGATTTTTGTTATAATTACTTTTTGAATCATTGTATTCAAATTCGGATATGACTGAAAATAATTTGTATTCTATATCTGTTTATGAAAAAAAAAACAAAACAATTTTATTACACACAAATTAAGCACTTTTCTATGTTGGGATATGTCAGCTACTTTTTGCTGCCAATTTATTAACAAAATAAAAATTTTAAATTTGATATCCATTTTGGAGAGGGAGAGTAGAGATAAAATTATAGAAGATATTTCTGTTGATATTGAAATCTACTTTGAGTGCTCATCCACATAATAGATGAATGTAATTGAATTTTTGTGGAATTTGGCATAAGATCTTTTACACACACCTACAACAGATTTGACCCATTAAAGCAAATAGTTGCTTCTTTTGTTTTCTTGATGGAAAGTAAATGGTTACTTTAATTGAGTGGGAGTTCCACAAAAGGGAAAATCTAATATATATATATATATATATATATATATTCATATTCATATAAGAATTCTCAATTGAGGATGTACTCAATTAAAAACGAATCTGTATCTCACAGTGCAGTTTTATAATCGAATTAATCCTATCCATCTTCTTGAGAGAATTTTTGAGCTTTATGAAGAATTTCATAAATTTTAATAACAACTACGTGCTTGTAGGGTTAATCAGAATGAGATTTGGAGCTATTTCCCTGAAAGTTTCTAAAAGCTCAATGTTGATGGAGCTACTAATGAGCAGTTCCAGTATTCATGCCAACAATCCTATAAGTCCTGACTAGACATAATTATTTAGAGTTCTAGATAGCTTTCATTCTCATGTATATTTCATTCTTTGTATATTTCATTCTTTATCTTATAAGTTATAACTTGTATATCATTGAATGTAACTCCTATTGTAATAGGACTATACGTGATTTATAAATACAATACATAGGAACCTCAATGAATTAAAATTGTAGGCTTACAAAAAATCTATCTTGGTATTAGAGCAATCTAAAAGTCAAGCGACTTCTCTTTTTCTTCTTTCTCATGGCAACTAAGGCTTCTTCTTCTACCTCAGTTTCCTCGCACATTGGTGTTGCTAATGTTACCAACCTTCTTTTATGAAATATATAACAAACTAGTCCAAGTAGAACTATCTGAAGTACAAAGCATAAAATGAATTGCCAAGTCTGGATAGGCCTCAGAGTGTTAGGCTTTGACTTCTGCTTAAAATACAATCGCAGAATCGATTCAGGATCAGGTTGTACTGGATTTCTATTAGTTGAACTGGATGTTTCTGCATTGGAAATACACGTTAGCACCTTCAACTAATAGAGATTAGCTGGAAATCGGTACCAATATTGAAGTCGGCAGAGCTATAAACAAGTGGAGCCATAAAGAGGTTGGAAAAAGTGAGTAAAAATGTAGGCTGGCACTTGTTTTGGTTGATTCTGAATGACCTGGCAGCTTTCTAGACAATTCAAAGACATTAAATTTTGTTGAGGTTTTCATATAATGAATGACTTGCCTTCTGCTTGATTTGTCTAATTTGCTGAACCAAATTTGTTAGAGAAATTAATCTCTTTTGAATTTTGTTTCATTTACCTTGTCTGGATTGCAAGAGAAATCTTGTTTTTTCCTTGATTGTCTGAGCTTTTCCTTGAGTTCGCTAGCTTCCGGGGGAAAATTGTTTGCTTGCTTTTGGTAGTTGCAAGATCGTGTGATCTTTGATCAATTTGAGGTGATTGTTTAGATTGAGTATTGTTTGATTGGTTGGTTGGTTGGGTGTCTTCTTTTCAGTCCAGGCACTCTTGTATAGGGATGGCAAAAATCCCCGCGGGGGAGGGTCCCCGTCGGGTATGGGGAGGGGATGGTATTGGCGTCCCCATCCCCGAATCCGACCCGAAAATATATATGTTTATATTTAAATAAATAAATATATAATTATAATATTTATGTTTAACCCTAAGCTAACCTCTCTCTCCTAATTCTTCCTAATCTTTTCTAGAATTTCATATTGATGTGATTTTGAATAGTTGAGTTGAACTTTATAGTTAATTTGGATGTGTTGAATGATAATTTAATATGAAACTTAATGTTAAAATATATGATAAATATTTTTTGTGCAAAAAAAATCGAGGATTCGGGGCGGGTATGGGGGATAGTCCCCCGCCGGAAACGGGGACGGGGATTCCCCGAAACCTATTAAACGGGGAGTGGTTCGGGGATGGGGGCGGGGATGGAGAGCGGGGACGGGGATGGTATTGTCATACCCGGCCCCTACCCGGCCCGTTGCTATCCCTACTCTTGTATTTATATGAGAAAATGTGATGGTGAATAGTAGTGGATATTTTCGGCTCTGGACTAATCCTCATCAATGCACAAGTGGTAAAAGATTGTCATCCAGTTGCTTTGAATTTTTTTTTTTTTGGCTCTTTGTTCATCAATGCTCCTGAATGCCTAATGATCGTTCCTTTTACAAAATATTGAACTGAAATGAACAATAATACCCAGATTCTTCCAATGTTGGTACCAAAAATATAAATATTCTGTCAGTAGCAGAAATCCGGACATCTTGGAATAAATAGTCGTGATTTTTAACTAAATCAAGTTTGACTTCACCTTTCTAGCTTTTAAGTTCATCAATTTGATTTGGAGTTTAGTCATGGAAGGTGATAAGTCATTTTGACATACATTAATAGTTAAGAAATTGTGAATTTGGGCTAAATTAATTCAAATGATTTGATTCTTGGATTAAATCACCATTGGTGGTAATTTTTCTCTATTATCAAAATAATTCCCCTTTTTGTTGAATAGTATGGGTCATTCACCATTTTTTGGTAAACAAAGCCTAATACCTTTTGGAAAGTGAACTTAATAGCCAATATTGGCTAGCGCGCAGAATTTAGGCAGAAACAGTCGGCCAAGGAGTGAGGAGGCTAGGGTTTCACTTAATTGAAGCCCTTGTATAAGCATAGCATAGCCTTCATCTTTAGGGGTTTATGCAACTTGGTGAGAGGGAGAGAGACAACACCTCTCTCTCTCTCTCTCTCTCTCTCTCTCTCTCTCTCTCTCTCTCTCTCTCTCTTATCTCTTACATATAATCGACCATCCTTGGTGGGATTTTGCTAGTACTTTCGTCTAAATAAGGTCATCTCTTATTCATTCCATATCTTGGCTTTGTGTGGAGACTTAAAGGCTCCATATTCTTTGGAGAATATATTTAAAGGCCCATCCAAGAGTGAAAGACTCTTTACCAATACCAAGAGTGGTGCTTCAATGGTATAATCCTTTTTACTCTCTTCTATGTTGATAGTTGAAGTTATGAGACAAATTAATATGGGTTAATTACAATTTAGTACCATGTTTAAGACATGTTAGTACTATGTGGTTACAGTTTACAATTACATACCCTGGTCTTTTAAATGGGTTACAATGTGGTTCCATCGTTAGGGTTTCTGATAGATATCTCCATTAGTTGCCTACATGACACTATGGGTCCCATATTTTTTTAAATAAAATTTTAAATTGATTCATATATGAATAAAATATTTATAAATAAAAAAAACTCTCTCTCTCTCTCTCTGTGATTTCCTTTATTCCGCAACCAACTAGCGAGCCTGCTCCCTCCGATTTTATTTTCCCCCATGACCACCACCCTCCATCCCCCAATGAACCCAGACCCCTTCCCCCTCTTTCTCAATTTCTTCTCCCCTTGTCCTGACCCCAAACTCCAGTCCCCACCCCCCAATCACAGCTTGTCGACCACTTTCTCTCCATCCTCTCTCTCTCTCTCTCTCTCTCTCTCTCTCTCTCTCTCTATGCATTGATACATACAACAACAACAACAACAACAACAATGCTCAAGCCCTAACCTAAACAACCCCAAGAAACATAGGGCTTTGTTCCCCCCTCTCTCTCTCTATCTCTCTCTCTCTCTCTCTGCCTGTCATTGGATTTGATTCACAACCTGAAATCCACACACTTCGACACTCGTTTCTTGTCCGATCCCATCAAATTCCCACCCCACTCTTTCTAAAACATATAAACAAATAGGCGGATTTTCCCACCCATCATTAAAAAGCCACCGTTTTAGCCACACACGAGTCAGATCTGATCAGTGCTTGTGACATTTATTAGGCATTTTCATTACTAAATGGCAAGGCCCATTAAACAATGAGCAAGGCCCAAGGGGAAGAAGACAAAGACACCGAGTGCTTCTACGAGTCTCTCGGCGAGCTGTGGTTGGTAGGTAGAAACTAGAGTTTGGGGTCAGTGCAGGTGGGAGAAGAAGTTGGGAGGGAAGGGGAGGGTGTCTGGGTGATTGCTAGGTTTGTTTAGGGGGTTGAAGGGTGGTGGTCATGGGGGAAAAGAAAATCAGAGAGAAGGGGGATGGGGGGCACTGGGTGGTTGAGGGATAGGGGGAGAGAGAGAGAGATTTATTTTTTAATTTTATTTTTGTTTTAAATATTTCATTCAGATTTAAAATATTTAAAAATATATAATGTATGCCACATAGGCAACTAACGGAGAGATTTGACGGAAACCTTAACGGTGGAACCACATTGTAACAAATTTAAAAGATCAGGATATGTTATTGGAAAAATTGAGAAGGTAGGGACTAATATGTCTTAAGAGTATAACTATAGGGTACTAAACTTTAATTAACCTAATTAATGTATTGACCTTGGGTGTAATTTTATTTTTCGAGCTCATGCTTAAATATATAAAGCTTTTGTTGTCATGATTATTGTACCTAGCATATGTTGTTCAAATATATTACCAAAGTTTACAAAACAGTTTCCTTCAATTACATGCTAGAACATAGTGGTAAATTGATCTAATTAATAAATGACACGTGTTGATGATATAAAAAATAGTCGTCAAATTCAAGCACATGTCATATTTTACTTGGACTATTGTGTCATTTTGTAATGTCACGTAACAGAAATAGCTCCACATAAAATTTTCTATAATGTTCTCACATGGTAGGAACAAAACAGAAGGTTTGGAAGTTTTTCTCATACGAGAACCCTTTCCTTTTTGGTTCATTGCTCATCCTCTCCTAATGATAGTTGAACTAAAGCTGAATAATATGACTTACTTGGTAAAACAATTATGGTGTTTTCAAAAACATTCTCATAGCCGAATTTTCTTCCTTTTAGGCCCCGTTTGGTTCAAGGAACAGATTTGAGGGGAAATCACTTCCCATGTCATTTCCCAAGGGATGAGAAATGGAAGATTCCTTAAGCTGGGAAAGTAACCTGGAGATATCACTTTATTTCCTTTCACATGTTTGTTTTGAGTATGAATGAAAAACAAAATTTGTATAAATTTTTTAATTATACCCATATTTAATCAAATTAAAAAAAGAATGCATTTAATGATACATTGTAATTCTAAATTGGTAATGGGGAAAAATCTTCATGAAAATTATGCATTTAATGTTGACTCATTTTCCCAAACTTTTTCATAAGAAGGGAAAATAAAACCCAAGGAGAAGGAGGGCTTTACTTTCCCCTATACTTTTCCATGTACAAGCAATCATTTTCTATGCATAAACTTACATGAGAAAACAATTGATTTCCCATTCCTAAACCAAACAGGGGTTATGGAGGTTTGAGATACCATCATATTAATTATTGAGAAAACTATGACAAGTAAATATCACCACATAATTTTTGCAATTTCTGACGTGACGTGGAAAATACCGATGGCCCACAGCAAAAAGAAAATAAATTTTAAACGAAAAACAAATAACTACGTGGCAACACCTAATAGACCGCCGCTCTTCTCTCTCTCTGCCCTTTTGGATCGTTCTCTTCCTCTCTCTCTTTCTCTCTCTTGTGTCTCTGAATGTTAATTTATAAATTCTGAAATCATTCTCGTCTCTCTGATCTCTCTCTCCTTTTTTTCTCTGTCTTCAACAATTCTCTCTTTCACTCACATTTGCCTGAAGCTTAGGGTTTCGTTGCAAACTCTCTCTCTCTCTGTGTGTTCCTCTCTCTTTCTCACACACACCCCCACTGAGATTAGAAAAAAAATTGAAGCTTCAGAGGTACGCCGCCTTCTTCGCACCAATCGAAATTCCGGCATTTTCACGAATGTTCTTAAGCCGATCTATTTGGCATCCGAATTTCTATTTTTCTTCTTCTTGGAATCATCCAATTCTCAATTTCATTTGTGATTTTGTTCTTAGCTGTGGGGATGTGTTTACGACCTATGAATGAATTTCGGTTTTGATTAGGTTAGTGTTCACTGTTTCCTCGATTTCGTAATTTTGTGATTTTGAGAATCAATTTGGGATTTGGTTCTGTATGGCTGTAGATTGTGAATGTTGGTTTAGATGCAACTGTTTTTCTGATTATTTTATTATTGTTTTTGACTTTTGGGCTTGGAAATGGAGTGTTAAGGTTTAGGTGAGTTTTGGGAATTGAATAGAGGTTAAGGGTTGGTGATTGGGTGTCCTAGTGTGGGATTTGATAGGTTAGTAATGACGGATTTTGAGCCGCTACAACAGAAGCCAGAATCCGCCGATGCCTGCGCTGATTTTGAGCGTGGATTTGAGGAATTCATGCGTGGGCACTTGGATGAATGTATGTCATTTGCGTCATGTAGTTCTCCTCGTAATCCTGATGATGATGATGATGAGGGTGAGCAGCTCGTGCGGAGGAGACGGAGGTTGGATTTGGAGGGTGATGATTTAGCAGAGTCATCGGCTGCCCGACGCCACCACTCCCGGATTTTGAGCCGTTGGGCTGCGCGGCAGGCACAAGAAATGATAACTACCATTGAGAGGAGGAATCGTGAGTCTGAGCTGATGGCGCTCGCAGGGCTGCATACGGTGTCGATGCTTGACTCCTCATTCTTGAGGGAGTCGCAGTCCCCTACTTCAAGGCGGCAGGGGGCTGTGGAGAGGCCAAGCACTCAGGCTTCTGCGATTTTGCAAATGTGGAGGGAGTTAGAGGATGAGCATGTGTTGAACAGAGCGCGTGAAAGGGTGAGGGAAAGGTTGAGGCATCGGAGAAGAGTTGAGTCTAATACTAATGAGTCGACCACTAATATGTCTGATAGTCGAGGGAGTGAGAATCAGGGTAGTTTGGTGGATGCGAGTGAGAGTGAGAATGAGTATGGGACTTGGTCACATGATCAGATGGCTTCACAACATGAACGTGGCGCTAATGACGCGTCTAGTAGGGAGCAATCTCCTGATCTTGGCGAAGTTGAGAGGGAGAGAGTGAGGCAGATTGTGCGAGGATGGATGGAAACTGGCATTAGTGATCATTCATCCAATGTTGCTCCAAGAAATAATAGTCCCAGAGCAGAGTGGCTTGGTGAGACAGAGCGTGAAAGGGTGAGAATTGTTCGTGAGTGGGTGCAAATGGCAAGTCAGCAAAGAGGAGCACGTGGGGGCCGAAGGGAAGATCAAGTTACGAGCGTTGGTGCTCAAGTTGATCGAGCTCGTGATGTTCCTGTTGCTGACCATGAAGAAGGCCAACCGGAGCACATTCGCAGGGACATGTTGAGGTTGCGAGGAAGACAAGCTATAATTGATTTGCTCGTGAGGATTGAGACGGAAAGACAAAGGGAGCTCCAGTCTTTGGTGGAGCATCGGGCTGTCTCTGATTTTGCTCATCGTAACCGCATTCAGGTCAGTTGCCTCATGAAGATTGTTTATTTGTTTGTATTTTTAACATAAATCAATTTGCTCCCACGGTGTGGTGCCTATCAATGAATGAGAGTCTACAAATTGCCATCCTACAGAATTTGTAAATTACTAGAGCTTCAAACTTGAGCTCTGTAATTTGACTGGATTCTTTAGAAGATCAAAATAGCTGAGTACAATCGTTGTCAGGCAAGTAGCAGATTAAGTCTTCATAATATGTTTATGGTCGCGTATTAGTGTATCTCCTCATATTAGTGGATAAGTCCTACAAACCAGAAGCCAGAGCTGATGGTTAAGAAAGCATTAGTTTTTCCTCCCTTTCTGATATACCTTTATTCTGTCTCAGTGGGTGATATGGAATGATTCTAGGTTTCTACATCTGGTTGCATGGATATCATTGTATTCACTTGGTTTACTCCCAAATTAACATCTCTACTCCCTGTAAAAAAAAAAAATTAACTCAAACGTTAATTAATAATTATATTGCTATATGGTGAATGCTTAAGTTATGTTAATATAGGAAATAGTTATTAGTTGTCCCCTATGTGTCTTAATACCCATTTATCTTTTTTCCCCTTTTAGTATTCAAACCTAAACCCTAAACCCTAAACCCTGATGAATATTTATAAGTTTTTTCCTGTATATGCCTGTTCTTATGACAATGGCCTATAATGTCATTGCATGTGCTTGCTAGAAGTTGTATTGACGTCATCCTAATATAGTGGAATTGCGTAGTTCTTTCCTTGTTCTGCTCTCCAAAAAGTTCCCTTATATGATAATGTGGATGTTAAACTTCCTGCATAAATGGGCATGAGTTGGCTACTAATACAATTGAACATTTCCAGTCATTGCTCAGAGGTAGATTCTTACGAAATGAAAGACCCGTTGAAGAAGAAAGACCGCCTTCCATGGCTGCTGGTGAATTAGTTCAGTTGAGACAGCGACACACTGTTTCTGGATTAAGGTATGAGATGTTTTAGTCATGCCATACTTCTTAAGATGACTTAATTGGTTCATCGTTGCCTTTACTATAGCTTTAAATCGTATTTTACTTTTATCTGTTTGTGGGTCTGTCTTTTCTGCAATGCATCTACAAGGAAAAAATGAAGTGTATATATCATACGTTTTAAAATGCCATAAACACAGTTTAAATTTTTATTTATTTATCTCTGTTATCTTGAAGAAGCAGTTTTAAGTTTTGTCATCTTTTTGTCATTTCTGTCTGCTTCTGTTGTTGAATTTATTTACATCGTTATAAATTTGTTGATATTCTAAAGCCTGATTGGGATTTTTACTTTTTCTTTTTCAAATTAATATATGAAGCATTGCCCAAAATTCTTTTTTTATTTTTTTTAATCAATAGTAGAGGGGAGATTCAAACTTAAGACCTCTTCCAACATTGGGAGGTTTGTACCACTGGACCAAGAGCTGGTTGGTATTTATTTGTATCTTTAGGAGATTTCAATTTCTTTCCAAGTCTAAAACATTATTAGTGTTCTTGGGCTGGGGTACATAGAAAAATTTCTAGATGGCGTGGCCAGAGCAATCATTGCTTTAAGCACCTGCTTTGCTCAAGATGTCAAATAGAACTGACATAGATGAATAAATGTTCGTCAGTACTACATAAATGGGACACTCGTTTGGTGGCTATGTTATGATACTTATGGGAAAAGATTTATGATATTTCTTCCTGGGATAATTGTAAAAATCCAGAATAAAGAGGGCACTCGTTTGATTTATGTTTTATTTTTTCTTTATATTGGTTTGGTTTACTTTGTCAGTTGGATTTATTGCTCCAGTTTTATCTATTGCGTATTGTTTGATTCCATTGAAGTGTCAGAATTGTAATGGTCAGAATTGCTATGAATGTCAGTTTGTTAGCATAGTGACAAGTTTGTTTCCTTGTTAGGGAAGGGTTCCGCTCCAGATTAGAAAACATTGTTCGTGGTCAAGTTGGCAGCCATACTGATTCTGCGACTAACAGTAACATTAATGATTCCAGAAGCGATCATACTCAAACAAATGCTTCACAAGATGTCCAACAGGAAAATCATGAGGAATTGCAGACTGGGAGTCATGGGACTGACGTCAATCTGTTGCCTGATCCAATGGGGAACTTGGAAAGCAACACAGCTGTTGAACGTCTCGATTGGCAAGAAACTGCTAATGAAGGAGGGAATTGGCAGGAGCCAATTGCTGAAGATGAGACACAAAACTGGCAGCAGACAACTTTCAGTCAATTCAATGAATGGAGAGATGGTAATGCTGAAGATACTGTTGAAAATTGGCAAGAAAATTCAGTCAATAATTGGCCTCAGGAGACTCCCAGAAACGTTGATGGAGAAACAGATCATCAGCAAGAAGCCCAGGGGATTTGGCATGAGAATGGTTCTCGGGAAGCTGTTGGAAATTGGGCCGAAGGGCCTTCTGCTCCTGTGAGAAATCGTCGTTCTGTTCCAATTAGAAGATTCAATAGATTTCATCCACCAGATGATGATAACGTGTACAGTATGGAACTCAGGGAACTTTTGAGCAGGTATTTGATCAATAGTAGATGAATTATATGCATTGCAAGCAACGTAGACTTATGATTTGATTAATTTTATGATGGTTATGATTTGATTATTTTTATGATGATTATGATTTGATTACTTTTATGATGGTTACGATTTTTCATTTTGCAGGAGAAGTGTTTCCAATCTTCTTCGTAGCGGGTTCCGTGAAAGTCTGGACCATCTAATACAGTCATATGTCGAAAGGCAAAGTCGTTCTCCCATTGATTGGGATTTGCATAGGAATTTGCCAACACCAACTCCCGCTTCACCAGAGCAGGATCAGGAGCAACAGAGGGATGATCAGAATGAAGATCAACATGATGCCATCAACAGACCTTCACTTGTTCTACCATCTCCACCAGTGCCCCCACCACAGCCATTATGGCATCAGGACTTACATCACACTGGCTGGTCTCGTCATAGCATGCATCGTTCAGAAATCGTGAGCCATCTCCCTTATACAAATTTTTTTGGGACTTCATATCACATATGTTAGCATACTGGCTCTTTTTTTCTTCTTCTCTAAATGCAGTTCGCTCAGGCATTCTGATTTTCTAATTTTTTTTCCCTCTCAAAATTTGAGGTGTGGATTTATTATGCTATCATTATGGCTTCTGAGTTCTTAAACCATCACCTGGTTAATAAGTATATAATATAACCATATGTATGATACATTTAATAAAAGGTAATATTTACTTATAAATATCTATTTTTATTCAATATTTAGTACATTAGTAAATATATATTATGTATTTAATATATTAAATATCTATTATGTACATAATATAATATTAATATATATTACAGATTTTATAGATTTTTATTCCATAATTAAAATATGCATAGAAAAAAAGAATGTAGGACTAGAAATAGAATTCTATTTTATATATGGAGTCTTTCTGTTGACCATAAGGAATTGGGACCTTAGTTTGACATTACCTTGAGGAATAATGACATGGGGTTGTTTCATTACTTTTTTCCCCTTAATACCATGTGCTATTCTTTATAAATAGCCTAGTACCTAATATTTTGCATTTTTGTGGAAAATTATTGTCCAATTTGATATTTAATGGGGCCTATCATCTTTCACATGCTTTAAGATTCTTATGATGTCTTGTTTGCTAAGACATCATACCATACCAAAAGTACTTTTTAAGACTCATTTAGAATGCATTTCGCCTGATTAGTTGATGATTGATGTAAATGGGAGTTGGACTGGATCTTCTATTCTACATTCTTTTCTGTGCCTAGGTTTTAGTTTCCTTGCTCTGTTGCTTTCTTTGAATGTGAATTCTGATTTGTAGCAGGAATGGGAGATGATTAATGATCTGAGAGCAGACATGGCAAGACTTCAGCAAGGCATGAGCCACATGCAGAGGATGTTGGAGGCCTGCATGGATATGCAATTGGAGTTGCAACGTTCTGTCAGACAGGAAGTTTCTGCAGCTCTGAACCGTTCATCTGGTGAAAAAGGTTTGTCTGAGAAATGTCTCTCTGTGTGCAATGGAACTGTAGATGTGATCATTGAAGCAAAATTGTGGATAGGTTTTCATACTAGTATTGTAACTGTCATCTATTGATCTTTCGTAATTGATTTGAAATATGCAAATGCATTGCAGGGTTAGGCGCTGAGACATCAGAGGATGGGTCTAAATGGGGTCATGTGAGAAAAGGGACTTGTTGTGTTTGTTGTGATAGTCACATCGATTCTCTCTTGTACAGGTATTCTGCTTATAACCGTTACACATTCGTTTTGAATAACTATTTTGGAACTTGATTGTGTGCAGGATGACTATGGTTTTATAATACATTCTTCTTTGTGTCTCCCCTTTTCCCTTCTTTTTGTTTCTGGGTGCAGATGCGGGCACATGTGCACTTGTTCAAAATGTGCAAACGAGTTGGTTCGTGGCGGAGGGAAGTGCCCACTTTGTCGAGCACCGATTGTTGAGGTGATTCGAGCATACTCCATACTGTAAAAATAACTTTTAATAGGAAAGAAGGAAAGAAAAGAATAAAACTTGAATAGAATGACTTGAATGGTGGAAGGGGGGGAATGCAGTGGTTGTTCCTTAGGATGAAGATGATTGGGAAGCTTCGGAGGTCCTCCTTTTTTCTGTAGAGTGTTTCAGTAGTTGCCGATGTTTTTCTGATTATATATGGAAAACAGAATGCGTTGTATAATTGGAATAACAAATGGCACTCTTGATTCATCATTCTTGCGTAAATAAAATCTTCTCATAAAAATTCTTTTTTTGTTTCTTTTCCCCTTCACTCTAGCTATCATAGGCAAAAGCAAAAATAAGTAGCAGAATCTTGTGGCTAGTAAATTGACGCAAAATTAGTAGAATCTTCTGTGACTAAGTTGGGAATGAGAGAAAAAATGGACACGGTAAAGATTTAATTACTACAGTAACTTTAGTGGTTTTATTTATTTATTTATTTATTGGGTGAAAAAATCAATTACTAACATTATTTTTAATGTACTAGGAACATAACTAACATTTCCTTGGGTCAGATTTTTTTCTTTAGTATAGTATAAGTAAGAGCAGAATGAGATATTATCTTTGTACAAGCTTGGGTTTGGTGACGTCGTGCAAGTATTCTCACTTTTGTAATTTTGACTACAGCTTCTTACTTTGTGTTAGAAATCTGCTTTGTGGAAATGTAACCTTGACTTGCAATCATGAATGGCAATTTTTCTTTGTATCTCAAATTCTGTACATACTTTTTTTTTTTTTTTTTTCCTTCTATTAAATCTCTAGCCTCTGCCCACGTGAGTTAGCCGATCAAAAGTAACGCTTTTCTTGGTTCAGGTTGTGCAAGTCGCATGCCCTTTCGAACCAAGAATCCCAACCCTCAAATTCTTGGGGTTAGTTTGTTTGGAAAATTAGCGATAAATTCTTGGGGTTAGTTTAAGTGGCAAGGGAATGGGGAATAATGAATTAGATGATAGAGAAGTGCTTGATTTCCTCCAATGTAACAAAAAAGTACAATTAAAAAATCACAAATATTTTTTACTGCTAAGAGGAATCAGACAGCATCGGAATGGTACATAAAGTTTCAACGAAGTACCGTGGTGTTAACTTATGATTAACCAAACCTATAAAATTTAGGGCTCTTTAGTTTTAACCCATAAAAAACTTAATTAATTTGGAAGAAAGATAATTAATTTTGCTTAATTAATATAAAACCAAAGCCACCTAATTTTACCAAAAGGACATCCAACAACCCTAAAATTACTACATGTGCCATTGTAGAATTGTACCAGAAGGGTAGAATTGTCTTATCAGAAGGGTATAATTGTCTTATCAGTTGTTATTTTTTACATAGCCCAACGAATCTGGACCTTTCTTTGGGCTAATCCAAAATAGTAGTTTTTTTCCTAAGTATTAAAACTAAAACCAAAATATCCAATATCTTACAAACTAATTAATAAAGTTAATTATGTCTAAAACCTAATTTTTCTTAAAATTTATGCCTTCAAGTGATCAAAATATGGTTCATAGCTGTTTGTATGGAAAAATATGACTTCAATAGTGTTTGTACCATATTTGGAAAATGGGCCAAAGATGGTTTGCTTTCCAAATAAAATTACATTAGACCCAAGCCAAATTTCTTTGTTTCATAAAACCAATGAAAAGGGCTGTTTTTAATTTGGGCTAGTAATGAGCGAAACCCACTTAAAAGCCCAGGTTGCGAAATGATCCTAGTTTTAACCCACACTAAAGTTAGAAAATAGGTAATCGTTACCAGTTGACCCACGTGACAGTTTGAAAATGGGTTCTCGTCATTAAGAATGACTTGACTGCTATCTCTTTCAGCAAGGAAAGCAGGTTGGATAATGGACGCCAAAACCAAGAGGAATCGTATTCCAACTAGTTTTCCAGCTGCGAAAGAATGACAAATCAAAGGGATATCCCTTAAAACTAGTAATTTCATCAGAGATATCCTTTCTCCTACTTTCGGATTGATGCGTGAGGACAAATCAGCAGCTGACTTTGGACAACACCCAAGTATCCTCCTCCAGCTTTCACCGTCATCATTAGGGACTTTTGCCTATAAATATAGAGGCTCAATAGCAGCACAAGAGGAATCTCTCTCCAAAATCATACGCAACGTCTTGTAAACACTTGAACAAACTTCAAGATTTTTCAAATAGCCAACTTGCTGCCCAGATAACCAGTTGACAACTCCTGCATTTATCTTTTATTGTTCCACTATCTTTGTGGTATGATTCTTGTTTAAATACTCAATATAGTTTTATTCGAAACAGCTGAAACCTGTACAGATTGGATAAGAGAAATATCCAATCTCTTCAATATTGTAACTTGTTCTTGAAAAAACAGCTAAATGGAGAAATCTTTGACTTTCATTTTAATTTGTTATCATACTGGAGCTGGATAGAGAAATTTCCAGCTTCTGGAAATTTTATTCTCTTTGCAGTTTTCGTTAATCGTACTTTACACTCTTGTCATTTACCTTTTTTGCATCGTACTTGCTAATAGTTTATATTCCCGCATTTTTATATATGAACTTTTTGATATAACAGCTCATTACTAGATATACCCAAAATAAGGTCTGAATAGGGCTTTATTAGCCAAAAAACAACGATTTATCCTAGCCTATATTGTACCATTGGACCCGAATTAGCTGAGTCTTAACCCAGTCAAGGGTTATCTCGAGCTCGAATTAGGTTTCTGAACTCAATTAAAGGAGCATTGACCTCAACATTGGTTTTTTCCTGTTTGGCTAAGTACCATCTACATTTGCCAAACCATCAACGCACGATTGAAAGAATATTGAAGTCCTCTTAATTGAGGCATAGAAAAGAACTTGTCCGAGCTAGTACCCCCCTTGGAATACAATGGCTTGATTAAAGATCCAGAACAAGCGCAAGTCCATTAAACAAGCACTCTACATCATATATACCAGGTCTATTGGGTTGGTCTCATCTCCAATGGTGGCACGCCTACGCAATCTGAGATTGGGCTATAAGAAGCAAGTCATCAGGGCCCAGCCCGTGCTCGCCTGCTCTTCTTAACCCAATCCAACTTTCAATTTTGTTAGAAATTGAACAAGTCCTCTCACAAGCCAATAACACTCAAGATTTCAAACACGCACGCGCACACACATACACAAAATTTTGGGGGAGGGGTGGTGGGAGAGGTTTGGGGTGTTTGATTCAAGTGACCTAATTCTAATGCTTAAATGTAATCAAACTCTAATTTCAACAACATTGACAAAAATAAATATCAAAGTGTGAAATTAATATGTAACAAACACTAGGGTTTTCGGAATCCACTCTAAATAATCCTGGACACTCAAGTAGCGAACTCTAAATGTGTTGATGAAAATATTCGCAATCAAGACTAGGTCTAGTGGCTCAAGATGCATTGATTCTCTCTAAAATAAGTAGAGTACGGGGCTAGTACGCATGCTTTCCTTAAAATCAATCTAGGTGTGCTTAGTACTTTGAATTAATTATATGGAAAACCCATTCAGTTCAAAGAGAATATGAACATCACAAGAAAACCCTAATAGTATGGTGTTAACATTAGGCATTCAAGAAACCAATTCACATGGATGTTTCTTACTTCATCCATTTATTGCTTAGGAAAACATAAGGGTACATATAATCCCAACAACCTCGAGAAACATTCTTTCAAAGGTGATCAATCAAAGAAAAACATACATCAAGGATAGATTCAATTAATGAATGGGAATTCATCAACAATTAATATCTAGAAATTCATAAACTCAAGTATCAAAACAATAGAGTAATCATGTTTAGGGCTTCAACCTAAGCTCTAGCTATGGAGTTTAGTTCCTCATACTTATTTCAAACACAAATTCAAAATATAACTAGAAAGAGTTTATAGATTTTGTGAAAGTGATGGAAGCTCAAGGTCTTCAATGGCGGAAATCTTCCTCTCCTTCTTGCTTGGCTGCACCTTTTACTTCCTCTCCAGCTCTCTAGATCCAAATTTTTCGAATCCCCCCTTCAATTGGGCTGATGCCCCTTTTTCTTTTGCTCCTCTCTCATCCCCTTCATTTCTTCATTTCCAACTCACCCATCAATAACATAATGATTCTTTTTCTCTATGTCATGATGGGATTTTTGGTTTTTGTCTTCACAAAGATGCTCTTTGTCTCCGAAAATTGCACTCCATCAAGGTAAGTTCTTGTTACCAAATGGTATGATAACAAGAAGAATCAAGATGACATCATGGAGGTAAAAACTGGCCCAAGACAAACCTCTAGAGCTAGGGTCAAATGCTGGATCGGTTGGATAGTCTATACTTGTTCAATGGAGCTCAAATACGGATATGTTGTAGTTAACATCCATTGGAACAAGTTTCATGAAGAGCTTCACTGCATTCGAGCACCGAAAGATGTTTATCCATAGTCAAGAAGTTAACCTACGAAAATGAGCAAAAACAAAAATTATAACCAATAATGCATTTTTAGCTCACTTTCATTCTAACCAAAATAAAATTCTATAAAAACACAAAAAAAAAAAGTAAAATGCTATAAAATGTCAAGAACTAACTCAAAATATTGGGTGAATAACATGATAAATCATGTGTAAAAATGAACCCAACAATGCTCCTTATAATAGATTACACAATCATTCTTACATGTGTCAATCTTCTCATAATGAAGGCCGAGATCTTTAACAATCTGTTTTGCACCATACTTGGTTTTAGGCAACATTTTACAAAAAGGAAATACTTTTTTCAGAAAATTCTGTAAGTTGTAGACTTTGCAAATGTAAAATTAAAATTGTTAGCGAGATCCTATCTTAATTAGGAGATTTATTTCCTAGTCTGTTAGGACTCTATTTCTTTCCTTTTGTACATATATATATATATATATATATTTTTTTTTTTTTTGTAATTAGGATTTTATCTTTTTTTCTTGTTTAACCCTACTAGGGTTACATCTTTATATTATAAATACCTCCTTTTGGAGAATAAAATATAATCAGAAAATATTCTACCCATATTGTTTGAGTTGGCATCAAAGCCAACTTTTCTGGTGACCTGTGTGTTGTGCATACTCGTGTTCTAGCCCCATATTATTTTTTCTACCTATGTCGTGTGTGCCCTCTTGGGTTTGTGTATTGTGTTGTAGTGTTTGTGTCTATCTTCGTGCATATGTCTTATTTGTGCCTTTGCCATGCTCCGCTGTGTTCTCTCTCATGATCTATTGAGTTTCTGCTACAATCGTGGGTGATAACTCCATTGTTGGTGATATTGCTGCTGCTTCTGCAAATTTGTGTTTTTCTGACTCTATTCTAGGTACTTGCTCAAATACTTGGATAATTGACACGTGCTTCTGATCATATGACTCATGATGCGAAATTTTTTGATGAGTTGTCTAGTAAAATTCGCAACCCATACATAACTAATGCGAATGGCTTGCCTTCTCCAATTACTGGAGAGGGCATAATCTCCCTTACTCCTACTCTGTCCTTGTCTTGTGAGTTACTAGTTCCCAACATCCATTGTAACTTGTTATCTGTTGGTCAATTACTTGATACACTTAATGCTTATGCTACTTTCTATCCTACACATTGCTTTTTTTAGGATCTCAAGACTCATGCGACGATTGGGCATGGTAAACCTATTGGGGGCTATATTTGGTTATAGAGTCGTCACTTGGAACACCCATCGTTTGGCTACCTTAAGCTTTTGTTTCTATCTTTATTTCGCTCTTGTGAAGAGTCCAATTTTAAGTGTGAGACATGTATTTTGGCTAAAAGTCATCGCACTGTGTTTCTTTTAAAGGATAGCAAAGGCTGCAAAGCCTTTTGATTTAGTGCATTCTGATTTGTTGGGTCCAGCTCGTGTTACATCGAACGGATTTCGTTGGTTCATCACATTTATTAATGATTGTACCATACTCACTTGGATTTTCTTGCTAAAAAATAAATATGATGTTGCTTGCATCATTCCAGAGTTTTGTACTATGATGTCTACTCAGTTTCAGGCTCGGGTCAAAGTATTCTAGACTAATAACGGAGGAGAATATGTTAATAATACTTTGGCGTATTTCTTCCGTGCTCAAGGTATTTTGTCACTAAACGAAACCCCTTTTACCTCTCAGCAAAATAATGTGTCTGAAAGAAAGAACTAACAATTGCTTGAAGTTTCCTGCTCACTCATATTGGATATGTCTATTCCCCATCATCTTTTGGGGGCATGTTGTTCTGTCTGCTACCTATTTGATTAATCGTACTCCTAGTTGGGTTCTTGATTTCAAGACTCCACGTGATGTGTTTGGCGACCATGTTTCCCCTATCTTCATCTCCAAGTTGCCCCTTAAAGTTTTTGGGCGTGTTGCCTATGTTCATGTCTACTCTCATCAACAGAGTAAACTTGATCCTTGTGCTCTGCGATGTGTCTTTATTAGTTACTCTTCTACTCAGAAGGGTTATAAGTGCCATTATGCACCTAACAAGAATGTGCATGTTACTTTGGACATGACTTTCCATGAAGAAATGTCCTATTATGTCTCTCCCTCCTCTCCAATTCAGGGGGAGAGCGGGAGTGAATTGGAGAGTTTTGGATTAGAGGATCTTGGACTTAATGATGTATGTGAATATATTGCAGATATTTCTCTCAGAGAGAAAACGACCGGTCGCCCATCTAATAGCGACTGGTCGCCAAGTTTGGAGCGGAAGATGATGCTCACGGTTTCAAAACAATTGGTCGCGAAGATGGTCACGATTGGTCGTGGGTCTGAAAGTGATGATTTTGCTCTCTGTGACAAAATGACCGATTGCCTTGAGCAGTGCGACCGGTCGCCTGGTACTGTTTCTTGTGATTCTTGTGAAGACTAGTTTGATACAAGACCCCCTCTACCCTGTCATTGCTCCAGTCCAATTGTGATGATGAGTCAAGTGAGGTAATTTCTGGTGATCTGTCTGTGTCAACTTATCAATTACCCCCACGAAGTACTCGTGAGAAACCCAAAGTATAATATTCCCCTAATATATATGTCAAATCTGAATATCCCATTAGCCATTATGTGACAACTCAGTGCTTATCTAAATCATATGCATCATATTTCTATAAATTATCTAGTGTATGTTTGTCAAACAAGCTATAGGATGTTTTATCTAACTCCAAATGGATGGATGCCATGAATGTTGAAATGGATGCCTTGAACAAGAATAAAACATGGGATTTAGTTCCTTTGCACGAGGGAAGAAAGCTGTTGGATGCAAATGGGTGTTTACTTTGAAACATAAAGTTGATGGTTCCATTGACCGTTACAAGGCTAGATTGGTAGCAAAGGTTGTACTCAGACTTATGGAGTAGATTATTTGGAGACCTTTGCTCCAGTGGCAAAGCTCAATACTGTGCATGTACTCTTGTCCCTGGCTGCTAATCGCGACTGGCCCTTATTGCAATTCAATGTCAAAAAATGAGTTTCTATATGGTGACCTCAATTGACAGGACCCGACCCAAATTTCACTTTGAAATCCGAGCCGAACCTTGTTCATGTCCGACACTTGGCGGTTGCCAGGCACAATGACTAAATTGCCCTTCTAGTTAAAATTCAAGTTTATTACAATTTCAACTTCTACCGAAAATTCGGCAAAGTTTCCCCTGCAATTTGATCATTTCCCAGAATTTCCACATGTCAAAAGCATAAATATACATATCCCAACTGCCAATATGCTTCGAATTTAAGATCCAAACAGTTCTGATAAACTAAACGGCCTTAGGCCACACAGAAAGTCCTAGGGCAAATCATCAGAGCAACTAATTCAGGAATATACAACAGAACAATTTGATTTCAAAAGAAAATTCTATATAAGAGGAAGAGTGGAGCGGATTATGGAATCTGCCCGGTGGTGGCGCTCTGGTGCACGTCTATTGCCTGGGACGCAGAACATTTAAAAGGTGAGTGGACCCAAAAACAAAGTTTTAAGCAAAATAGCATAGGAACATACTAACCCACTGTAAAAACAGTTATGCAAAACTAAATTTTCCTCTTCGTTATATTCGTACTAAAATCAATGCATTCACATATTTATATACGTATATGCCAATCATATTCAAGGTCAATAAAACTCTCTTAAAAGCATTGAAATCAATTTAAAACTACCACCTAGGTGTACCCCTTTAATTCTGTCAATTTCCTGATATCCGTCAATTCCCTTGGCAAGTCTCGGTGACACAAAGTCAACCTGAGCCGCAAACTGGCAGGATTCAGAGGACCGTAGTCAGCCTGATTCGCATTCCTGGCTCCCACGGTCCCGGGTCCCCGAAACTCGTGAGCATAGTCTGAAATATTGATAATATCGAGGAAATATCGAGGATATTTCAGTTTTTTCGAATCACGGATATTTCGGAACATATCCATGTACATATCGTATAAATATCGACAATATCGACGATAATATCGGAAAATATTGATGTCGATAATTTCGCTCACATTTCAGCAATATTTTGTCAAAATATCGGTGTAATATCGCTAAAATATCGAAAATATCGAAAATATCGATGTGAAGGAAAAAAAAAAGTTTTTTTTTAAAAAAAGGGAAAAATGGGAGAAAAAAGCACAAAGGGGATATGAACCCCTCCCATTTTACTCCTCCAACACCTTAAACACCATATCACTTATTTTTTTGTGATAATATGCTAAAATATTTATATTTATATGGGTGGTATGTTAACAATTACATGCAAAACTATTTTGGGGATTTATCATTTGATGACTACTCTTCACAATACACTTATTCTACACATAGAGATGATGAAGATAGTGAAAAATTTGAACCTCGTAGGAACTCTATGTGGTACTAAGTCACTCATGTATCTTACCATGCAATGTATAAAGTGTAAAATATTATAGTAAATCATTATATATAAATGATTACGGTGTATTTAATCTTTTTTCATTAATTATTACATATTTTTTACACTCATAGTGTTTGCCCGCTTGCTGTATAATCAACTTAAAATTAGTTAAATCCATCATGCAATGCATTTCCTTCTAATTTTTTGTGATAAACTCATAGATAATTGACTAAATAAACATTCTCCAAAGTTTCAATGAAAATTTCCAAGTTTTTCTTACAATTTCCGTGGTTTTTATTCAATTTTTATCGATATCGATAATATCCCGATATTTCCATCGAAATTTTCATATTTTTGGACTACCGATATTTCCGATATCATCGATATTTTAGACCTTGCTCGTGAGGCAGATGTCAAGCGCGCTGACAAAACTGAAGGCAACTTGGATGTCCGTGGACATCGTCATATCCGAAGGCAACATATACCAAAGGCCACCTGTTTCTATAACTGGGTACCTAAGGTGGCTTAAGAAAATATAAAATTTCTGAAAGGTCTGATGAATAACTGAATTTTTGTTAAATCTAGAACTCTGCTGCCATTTTATCTGATAAATATCTCAATCTTTACTTTCCATATCTTTTTAGCATTTTCAACTAGGCAGCAAATAAATAAAGATATTTAACTTCAACAAATCATGCTAGGAAAACCATGATCAATAAAACTTATTCAAGATCAAATAATGAAATTCATTTGCATAAAATCATTTATAAAAGAAAAGTCCACTCACTCCTGGTCCGAGATAGCTGGACCTCCTGAAGGTCCCTCCTACGGGTCTGTCTGGCCCCGGATGCCTGATTAAACCACCATGAATAATTAATTAATAAAACTGCTTGGTATAAGTATTTAATTAAAATCCTAAACTCCGGCTCCTAGAAGTGCGTACACTAACTTTAAAGTCATTCTTATGCCCACTTAAGCATTTCATATGGTTAGAGCTGTCTTAAAAGGCCCGAGACTCACTAAGTGATAAACTTCCATATTGGTCAATCCAGGACCTCGTGGGGTCCACGACCTCCAATTACCAATCCGAGAGTTCCTATAAGTTCCTCACATTTAAATAACTATGTCCTGTAAGTCTGGTCCGAATCGGACTGTCGGATTGCTCATGATCATACGGTCGGATGGTTATTGTTTAACTTAATCTTTGAAATATTAAATCGGAGTATCCGGGACTCCGATTCTCGATCCGTGAATTTCTACACAATCCTAGAGGTGTCTAGATTAACATATTTGAAAATGAAGTTAATCCAACAGTCGGGATATATCAAACTCGGATAACGCCTAATATGAGATATCCGATCGACGACCGAACGATAGCCAAGTTGAAATCCGAGCATACCGTCATGCTCAAGATGACGTAGCGAACATTCTAAGACAAAAACCTAACATTGACACCCCGGTGATGCACTACCACGCACCGCCACCGCCGGTGGGTGCATTGAGCAATTTTTCGGCGATCGGGAAACTCCAAACCGCCGGCCAATAATCACACCTACGGATTAAGCACATCAAGGGGAGTAACTTTATACCTTGGCTCGACGATCAATTCCATCTCTAAAGCCCTCGAACGAAGCTTTCTGTCTCTTGAAAACCTAGAATTTTTAGTTTCAAAATCAAAGAAATTTGAATGGATTCTCGTTGGATTTTCAAAGGGTAACACAAAGAGAAGGTATAAGAGTGTTTTAGGTGCAATTACCTGAGTTGTGGCAGCCGGAATTGATCGGAAAAGACCACGAACAGCCACTGTTCAAAACAACCCAGTTTTTGGGCTCGGGTTTGGCTCAAAATTGAGCTCAAACTTGGTGGTTTTGATCTGAAATTGTAGGAGGCTTTAAAAAGGGAAGAAAGAGGACGATTTTGCTGCTTATGGTGTTGAAAATGGCAGCCAGATGAGCAAGCTTGCCAGCCAACAATGGCTGGCTGTTCTGTCGCATGGAGGAGAAGGAAAATCGCAGGGGGGAAGAGAGAGAGAGGAGAAGAATCAGATTTAAAAATCTAGCTTGCAAAAATTATGATTTTACCCCTCAATGTATTTTGATCGTATCTCCTTCGTTATAACCCCGATTCGAGCTCACAACATGTCAACGGACTCACTTCATCGTGCTCTACGCAACATTACAAGCGAAAATTTCAAATTCTTCTCCGGTCAAAAAAATCAACTTTCTCCAATGAACTATTTTATGGGCAAAATTGTCTTTCTTTCTAATAAATTAATAATTAAATATTATTTAAGAAACAGGTTGTTACATCAATGGGGAGATTTACATGGATCTTCCTCCTTATATTCATGTAACCTCTAAGGAGGGTGTTGAGTGTAAGCTGCAGAAGTCCTTATATGGATTGAAGCAGTCTCCAAGAGCGTAGTTTGGGAGATTTGTAACATCTATGAAGAAATTTGGGTATGTGCAGACTATACTTTGTTTTTAAAGCGGCATAAAGGTAAATTGACAACTTTAATTATTTAAGTTGATGATATGATTGTGACTGAAGATGATCAAGCAGAAATAAAAAATCTTCAGAAGTATCTGGCTTTCAAGTTTGAGATGAAGTCATTAGGTGATTTGAAGTACTTTCTTGGGATTGAAGTTGCCAGATCTAAACATGGTATATTTTTGTCTCAAAGAAAGTATATTTTGGATTTGCTTGCAGAGACTAGAATGTTGGATTGTAAACCAATTGATATCTTTAGTGAACAGAATCATAAGTTGGGGTTCTTTCTTGATCATGTCCCTGTAGATAAAGAGCGTTATCAACGACTTGTGAGGAAATTGATTTATTTAGCTCATACCAGTCCTAATATTGCATATGCAGTGAGTGTAGTGAGTCAGTTTATGCATTCTCCTAGTGAAGATCATATGGGTGCTGTTATGCGCATTTTGAGTTATCTGAAAGTAATTCCTGGCAATGGGTTAATGTTTTGCAAGTATGGTTATACAAATGTGGAAGGATATACAGACGCTGATTGGGCTAGTTCAGTCATTGATAGTTGTTCTACGTCTGAGTATTTCACATTTGTTGATGGTAATCTTGTTACTTGGAGGAGTAAAAAGCAAAAAGTGGTGTCTAGGTCTAGGGCTGATATCGAGTGCCATGGGATGGCTCAAGGTGTGTGCGAGTTACTATGTTTGAGAAGATTGTTGAGAGATCTTGGGTTTGGACCCCAGAAACCCATGAATTTGTATTGTGATAATAATAAAGCTGTAATTGCAATTGCGCATAACCTTGTGCAACATAATTGTACAAAGCACGTGAAAGTTGATCAACATTTTGTTAAAGAGAAGTTGGATGCTGAAATTATTTCTTTTCCGATTATATCATCCGAGTATCAACTGGCAGATTTTCTTATGAAAGCTGTGTCTACTACGGTCTTTCTCAACTCACTTGACAAGTTGGACATGTGTGACATATTTGCTCCAACTTGAGGAGGAGTGTTAGTGAGATTCTAGCTTAATTAGGAGATTTGTTTCCTAGTCTATTAGGACTCTATTTCTTTCCTTTTGTATAGATATTGTGTAATTATGATTTTATCTTGTTTTCTTGTTTAACCCTATTAGGGTTACATCCTTATATTATAAATAGGGAGTATTTTTGCTCACTACTTTAACCCAAGGTGTACTCTCACCACCATTCTCAACATTTGACATGTGTCTATTAACATTAACATGGTTCCATAAATACAAAGTAAAGAGTTAACTATGGTTGTGCCAATGGACATGTGTCAAGTGTTGAGAATGGTGGTGAGGGTACACATTGGATTAAAGTAGTGAGCAAAAAGATTTCCATTATAAATACCTCATTTTGGAGAATGAAATGTAATTTGAAAATATTTTACTCTTATTTTTGACTAAAATCTGGCAAAAAAATATAAAAACCTGATCGGATTAGTTTTTAAAAAGATTTAACTCTATTGTCTTTTATCATATGAATTACTTTAAAAGTATATATATAGTTCAATCTATTGTATTTTATTACATGCATTACTTATTTAAAAAGTATAGTTCAATATATTGTCTTTTATAATATGAATTACTTTATATAAAAAAACATATAGTTCAATCTATTTCATCATAACATAAATACATAGTGAAAATTGTTATGCATTGAGGCATTGTAGAGGCTGTTTGAATTTTGATCAAATAAATGGTTGATTTGGATTCTTAATATATACAACCAGTTCCAATTAGGAGTGGGTTTCGGGACTGGAAAATCGGAATATCGAACTAGACCCGATGGAAAAAATCGAAAAAAAATCGGTTAACCAAAAAAGTCAACAAATTGAATCAGAACCAAACTGAACCGATTTCAACCGGTTTCGATTCTGATTTTAAACCACACCAAACCGGACATGACTGGGTTATTTTATTTTATTTTTATTTTATAAGTTTTTTAAATCTAATGCTATATTTTTAATTTTATAATTAATATTTTTCCAAGTTCAATTTCAAAACATTTCTAATTGAATGAATTGGATCATTTGTTAATTTTCAAACCCAAAAAATAACTTATTTATTATCATTTGTATTTTTTTTTAAAATAAAAATATATATATTTTGAATATTTAAAAAATAATAAAAAAATAATAATCCGGTTGAAAATTGAAACCGATCAGAACTGGACTAGAATCAGTCAGAATTGAACAAGCCAATTAAAAAAAAATTTCATTTGAACTGGACTGATTAAATAGTATCGGTTCTTATTCCAATTTGAGGTGAGAACAGGACCGTGCCCATCCTATTCCAATCATTGCGATCAAATGAATAGATGAGTTAATGAACTCTTTTTAACTATCATTATATGCTTGTGGAACTCTTCGGCATTATATACTTGTGGACTTGTTCGGCATTATATGCTTTCAGTCCAAGAGATGCAATATGTGTAATAATATATTAAGAAAACATGAACTAAGTTGATTTTATTGAAGAAGAAATAAAAAATTTAATCTTTGTGGCATCAAAATGTACATTATTTTAAATAAGTATTGCCAACAAGGTCTAGTTGAGTTAGAAAATGCATTGATTTGATTGCCACTAGTCATAAGTTCGAAACCCTATGACATCATGGTAGTGTGTGCATGAGAAACCCCCTCTGTTATAGTTTAGATTAGGGGTGGGCATCTTAAACCGAAATACCGAAACCATACTGTACCATACCGATTTCATACCGTTTCATTTGGTATGGGGAGATATTCGGTACCGTACCATACTGTACTAATAGAGTATGGTATGGTAGTGGTATCAAGATTTTGGTACCGATCAATACTGTACCGTACCGAATAATACTTAAATATAATTTTGATTGCCTTTGTGTGTTTGTTTGTAGAGCCTTTTTCTTTGATTCATTTGACAATTAAAAGCTTTTTCTTTGATTTATTTGGCAAAAGTCATCTTTCTTCAAGCAACTCAATAGTAATTTTTGATTTATAGGTGAAAAGGTTTTCATGATGAGAATATAATAAATAAAATAGTTGTAAAATATTCAACCAAGACCCTTTGAGTGAAAGAAAAGAAAGAAACAGTATGTATTTTTATCTCTTAATAAAATTAGTGCCTATCACCATTTGATTTTAGGATTATCCTTGGACTCTTTACTTTTTGTTTGTAGAAAAGTCACTTAGAATCTTGATTAAGATGGAGACTTTTTTTTTTTTTTGGTTAAATGGCAGGCCTAAGCCGACAACAAAATAAACTAACAAGGAATGACCCTGGGCTGAGCCCTGCCTAAAATATCAGTAGCTAAAATATCTTTGAATTTGTAACTTAGGCATTACTTATTTTGGTGAATGAATATGTTGAATATTGAATTGGTTCATTTTTTAGTTGTGTCATTTTGGTACTGAAATGGTACCGATACCGTACTGATATCGATTTGGCATGGTACGGTACTGTACCAATTTTGAAAAACCATAATCCCATACCATACCATACCGATTTAAATTTCCGGCATCGGTAGCGGTACGGGCTCAATACCGTACCATACCATACCGTGCCCACCCCTAATTTAGACTATCACTTATAATATAAATAAAAAATAAGTATTTTGTATTTTATTAAAGTTTAAAGTAAGTAATTTATGAGCTTATTATGTAGATAGTTAGGTTTTAGTCTTTAAATATCTTGAGTAATACCCAATATGGTTTCCACTCATTTAGTAATTCGAAACCTTTGTGGCATCGAGTGTGTGTAATGTGTGTGACACACAATCATTGTTGTCAGTACCCGACTTCACTAACATTGTTGTCAGGACCCGACTTCACTAACAAGAAATATAAATAACAAAAAGTGAACTAACTTATATGGATTCATTGATTCATTATTTCTTCATTTCAGATTTGATGGACAATTTCTTTTGTCATGTTGTATTATCTTTTTGTATAATGCACACTTTCTTTTCTTCTTGTTTTGAGCCAATTCAATACCACTTTTTATCCTTTTGGAACCACCAATATTGTCCTTCTTTCTACCTTTAGTTTGTGAGATATTGGGGTCCAAAAGCAACAAGTGAGAGGAATCAATATTAGTACTATATGGATCACCTGTTGTTGAGGAAGGAATTGTTGCATGCTGATTAGAATTTTTTGACAGTTTGGACAATTCATTTATAGCTTCGATGAAAGTTGTGAATGCCTCATTTGAAGATGCTGCAATGCAAGCCAACTTAGTTGCTTGATGACACATATGGCTAAGTCACAATGCCTCTTATTCTTCTTTACCATTATTTGTCACCAAAATTTTAAAATCCACTATCCTAAATATGTTTGCTTCTTGTCTCCATCTTGGAAGAATAAAACGGTCAGGTAATGTATCTATATCAAGACGGACAAATAATTTCAATAAATGTCGACAAAGTATTCCAACAAACTTAAAATTTTGACATTCACACTTACCTTTGTATGTTTGTAAATTTAACTTAACCACAAACTCTTCATGCTTTCCAAGTTTTGTTTTCACTAGGTATGCATGTTATTCGTTGTCACATGGCATTTCTTCAATTTTGTAGCGATTAACTTTACTACATCCATCCATGACTTGTTGAAAAAAAATTTAGTATACAACTTAGATGCATGTTTCAAAATGACACTACTACAAAAAGTGAAAAAGACGACCAGAAAACAACGACGGTCTAAGTGAAAACCGCCGTGGTTTATAAAAAGACGACGGTTCTAAAAACACCGTCGTGTAATACCGCCTTAGACAACAAAAAATTGGAGATTCAAATGGCTGTTCAAAAACAACGACGTACCTAATTAAACAACCGGCGTCTATTTGAAACAGATTTCAGCAGTGTAAAATCAAAGCCAACAAAGGACGGCAGAAGTTATGAATCGACCGACGTAGAAAGTAAAGACGACGATTTCAATAAAAACCGCCGTTTTTACTCATAAAATAACACGACGAGGTTTTCGTATAAGACGCCGTATAATTACAAACAAATCCGCGTCTTTAAAATAAAAAATATCGCCGTATTAAAATAATTTACAACGACGTACAATATAAATATATCGGCGTCATTATCATATAGTTCTACGACGTTATCTTTAAATTGTACTATAAAATTTAACGTCGTATTTATTCATTTCATACGTCGTACATTTAATTTAAACTGTCGTCTTAATATGAATTTTTGTTAACAATTTTTTTCTTTGATTTTCTTATCCTACGTCGGTAGATCTACTTAATGACAAGAATTGAAATAACCACGACGGTTTATATAGAAAACCGCTGACATAATCAGATTTTTCTGAGAACCCAAGGTTTACGAAATCTTAACAGATGGAATTCTGTTCCACATCATAATCTTAACATATGACACAGATTTGCAATCAGAGAGACAATTTTTTGGAAGTTGATGATGTGTGTGCGTTTTTGTATCTACAAAAATTATACCTAACGTCTTTGCAAATTTGCAATCAGAAAGACAATTTTCAACGACGGTTATATTACACCTAACGACGTTTAAAAAATCAACGTCGCTCAACAAATATATTACATCGTCTTAGTATTACTTAAGACGACGAAAAACGACGACAGTAAAACAAAAACAGTCGTTGTTCTTATATTCTTATTTTATTTAAATCCACGTCGGTTATATTAAACATAACGACGTTAAATGAAAGGATTCCACGGCGCATAACAAATATTGCGTCGTGTTATTTAAAAACGACGTAGTTATATGTAACCGCCGTATTTCTTTTTTGAAATGGTTTTATATATAAGCAACTTTTCGACTTACACATGCACTGTTTCCAAACCCGATTAAAAATTTCAATCTCCCAGAGAAAACTTTTCGTCTTTTTTCCTGTCAGAGCACTGTCAGAGTATCTCATCGTCTTCCTCTCGTCTTCTTCGTCGTCTCTGAACTTAAACATCGATCGTCTTCCTCTTGCTTTCATTGCACGCAAAAGGTAAACTTTCATTTTCACTATTTTGGTTACTGTTTTGCATGCTCATACGTTTTTTGTTTGAAAAATCTT